>NC_092500.1:115258444-115345560 GCF_047511675.1 Marmota flaviventris
AATTAGGTTCAGGGCTCCGTTGAGGGTTAAAATTAGGGATAGAGCCAGGGTGAGGGTTTGGATTAGGATTAAGTCTAGCTTTAGGGCTAGGATGAGGGCTAGGTTTTGTGTTAGGGTAAGGGCTAGGACTAATGTCAGGTCTAGGGTTATGGTTAGGGTTAGGTTTATGGCTAGGTCTAGTGTAAGGGTTGGGTTTAGGGTAAGGGTCAGATTTAGAGCTGGGTGTAATATTAGGGTCAAATTCCAGGTTAGGGTTTACTTCAGGTTAAGGATTAGGGTTAGGGCTCAAATTAGCATTAGGGTTAGATTTAGAGTAATGAATAGGATTAGGTTTAGGGTTCAGGTTAGGTATAGAGTAATGTATAGGGTTAGTTTTAGGGTTAGTGCTAGTTTTAGGCCTAGGGTTAGCATTTGGGATAGGCTTATGTGTAGGGTAATGGATAGAGTTAGTGCTAGTGTTAGGGATTGGGTTAAAGTTAGGATTAGGACTAGGGTTAGGGTTAGGCCTAGGTTAGGTTTAGGTTAAGTGTTTATGGTTAGGGCTAGGTCTAGGTTTAGGGTTACAGTTAGGGCTATGGTTAGAATTAGGGTTAGAGTTAGGGCTAGGGTTAGCATTAGTTTTAGGGTTATATTTAAGGTAATGGATAGATTTTGAGGTAGGATTTCTGCTATGGTTACAGTTAAGATTAGGGCAAGTGTTAGGATTAGGGTTAGGGTTAGGGTTACATTTAGGGTCATAGTAAAAGTTTTAGCTAAGATTAGGGATAGGCAAGTGTGAAGGTTCTGGCTGGGGCTAAGGTTAGGACTAGGCTTACAGCTAGTTTTAGTGCTACATTTAGGGCTAGGTTTTGTGAGGCTTTTATGGCTAGTGTTAGGACTATGGGTAATGTAAGAACTAGGAATATGGTTATGGCTAGTTTTAAGGTTAGGGTTATGGATAGGTCTAGTGTTAGGGTATGTTTTGGGTTAGGATAAGGTTTAGAGCTAGGGCTTGTGTTAGGGTAAGGATCAGTGTTCAGGTTCCATTGGATTTATGGTTAGAAGCACAATTTCACTAGGGTTAGTTCTAGGGGTATTGTTAGTCATTGCATTAGACTAATGGTTATTGTTAGTGCTGGAGCTGGGTTTATGTTTAGGGCTATGGCTAGATTTATGGCTAGATTTAGGATTAAATTTAGGTCTGGTGTTAATGTTACTGTTAGGTTTAGGTATAGGTTTACCCATAGGGCTAGTGTTAGTGTTTGGTTTAGGGTTAGAGTCAGGCTTCGATTTAGGGTTATTTTTAGGGTCAGAATAAGGGTCAGGGATAGGCTTCGGGTTTGGGTTAGGGTTATAGATAGAATGAGGCCTAGGGTTAGGAGTAGTAATAGAGTTAGTGTTTAGGGTAGGCTAAGGATTAGGATAGCATTAGGGTGAGGGTTGGCATAGGGTAAGCGATAGGGTTAGAGCTAGGTTTAGGGTTAGGGTTAGTGTTAAAGCTAGGGTTAGGATTCAGATTAAAGCTAGGTTTTGTGTTAGGGTTAGGGCTATTGCTAATGTAAGACCTGGCATTATGATTAGGGCTAGTTTTAGGATTAGGGTTAGGGCTAGGTTTAGTGTTCGGGTTAGGTTTAGCGTAAAGGTGATGTTTAGAGCTAAGGTTAGTTTTAGGATCAGTGTCAGGGTCATTATTAGTTGTACAGTTAGGTTTAGGACTCAAATTAGGGCTAGGGTAAGGGCTAGGCATAGTGTTAGGTTTTGGTTTAGGTTAACGTTTAGGATTAGATTAGAGCCGTAGCTCAGTTTTTCTTGAATGCTGTGGCTATGGTGAGGGATAGTTTTCAAATTAGCATTAGGATTAGGGCTGGTGTTAGGGTGAGGTTTAGGTTTTAGTTTGGGGTTAGATTTAGAGTGAGGGTTAGATCTAGGATTAGCGCTAGGGCTAAGTTTGGGGCTGGTTTGGGCTAGGCTTTGAGTCATGGTAAGGGATAATGTTAAAACTAGGGCTAGGGCTATGACAAGACATAGAGTTAGTCTTAGGGTTAGAGATATGATTAGATTTCGGGTTAGGGCTAAATTAGGTCTAGGATTAGAGCTAGGTTTAGTATTAGGGCTAGGCCTTGGTTTAGGGCTAGGGTTAAAATTACAGTTAGGGTACAGTATAATATTATAGCTAGATTAAGGCCTACCTATGGTGATGGTTCACTTTAGGGTTAGGCCTAGTGATAGGGTTAGGGTTCGGATTAAGGCTAGGCTCAGGGCCAGGATTAGGGCTTTTTTTTTTTTTTTTTTTTTTTTTTTTTTTTAGCAAATGTGCTAACATTAGGCCTAGCGCTAATGTTAGGTCTAGCGTTATGTTTAGGGATAGTTTCAGGGTTAGGTTTATGGCTATGTATAGTGTAAGGTTTAGTTTGAGGGTTTGGTCACTTTTGAAGACAGGGGTATTATTAGGGTCAGGGTAATGGTTAGGGTTTGTTTAGGTTAAGGTTTAGGGTTAGAACTGAAATTAGGTTAGATTATGTTTAGGGTTAGGATAATGAATATGGTTAGATTTAGGGTTCAGGTTAGGTTTATGGTAATGAATAGGATAAGGGTTATGGATAGAGTTAGGGTTATCCTACTATTAGTATTAGGGTTAGGGTTAGGGTTAAGTTAATTGACGGATTAGAGCTAGAGTTAGGGCTAGGGTTATGGTTAGGATTAAGGCTAGGTTTATTATTAGGTTTAGAGTTAGGTTAGGGTTAAAGCTGGTGTTAGGTTTAGGGTTAGGACTAGGTTTTATTTTAGGTTAGGGTTAGGGTAGGGCTATGGCTAATATAAGAATTAGGGTTAGGATTACGGCTAGTTTTAGGGTTAGGGTTCGGGCTAGGTCTAGTGTTAGTGTTAGGTTATGATTGGAGTGATGATTTGAAATAGGGTAAGTGTTAGGGTCAGAATCAAGGTGAGTGTTAGTTTTAGGGTTAGGGATAACACTAGAAATAAGGCTAGAGTTATGGGTAGGTGTAGGGTTAGGTTTTGTGTTAGGGTTAGGGCAAGAATTAGAGCTAGGTCTAATGTCTGGTCTGAGGTTAGAGTTAGGTTAGTGTTAGGGTTAGGGCTAGGGCTCAGTTTTGTTTTAGAGCTACAGCTAGGTTTAGAACTACTTTTAGGATTAGCGATAGTGTTAGGGCTACTGGTAGGGTGAGGTTCAGGCTTAGGTTTAGGGTTATATTTAGAGTTATGGTTAGATCTAGGGTTAGAACTTGGGCTAGGTTTAGGGGTTCGTTTAGGGCTAGTGTTAGGATTATGGTAACACATAGAGTTAGTACGAGAAATAGGTGTAGGGTAAGAGCTAGAGTTAGTCTAAAAGGTAGGGTTAGAGTTAGGGTTACGATCAGCACTAAATTAGGGCTAGGATTAGAGGTAGGGTTAGTGTTAGGGTTAGGGTAGGTTTAGCGTTACTGTTAGTGTTGGATTAGGATTAGGGTTAGGGTTAGGGGAAGGGATGTGGTTATACCTAGGTTCCGAACTAGGGCAAGGTTTGAAATTAGGGATTGGGCTAGGGTTAAGCTTCAGGTTAGGATGAAGGCTAGGTTTAGAGCTAGGCTGAGGGCTTGTGTTTGTGTTAGGTTTAGAGTGAGAATTAGGTCTATGGCTAATGTCAATTCGGGTTACACTTAGCAATAGTGTTAAGGTTAGGTTTATGTCTAGGTCTATTGTAAGGGTTAGGTTTTGGTGAAGGGTCTGGTTTAAAGCCTGGTGTATTGTTAGGGTAAGTATCTTGTTTAGGGTTTGGTTTAGGTTATGGTTTAAGTTTAGGGCTGCATTTAGCATTAGGGTTAGCGATTGGGTTAGAGTAATTAATAAGGTTAGGTTTAGTGTTCAGGTTACTTTTAGGAAATGGATAAGTTTAGTGTTAGACTTAGCTTTAGAGTTAGGCCTAGGGTTAGCATTTGGATTAGGTTTATGCTTAGGGTAATGGATAGGTTTAGGGGTAGGATTATGGTTAGGATTAGGGCTAGGTTTAGGGATAGGGTTAAGCCTAGGGTTAGTGTTCTGGTTAGGTTTACAGTAAGTGTTAGGGTTTGAGCTATGGTTAGGGCTAGGGCAATGGTTAGGTTTAGTGTGACATCTAGGTTTAGGGTTAGGGTTAAGTTTAGAGCTAGGTTTAGCATTAGGGTTGGGTTATGTTTGAAGTAATGGATAGAGTTAGAACTAGGGTTTGGCCTTGGTTATGGTTACGATTAGGACTAGGGTTAGGGTTAAGGTTAGAGTTAGGTCTAGATTTATATTTGGGCAAGGGTTAGTGTTTTAGCTAGGATTAGGGTCAAGACAAGGGTTAGGGTTAGAGTTAGGTCTAGGGTTAGGGTTAGGATTACACTGAGAGCTAAGTTTGGTGTGAGGTTTTGGGCTAACATTAGGACTATATGTAATGTAAGACCTAGAGTTAGGATTATGGCTAGGTCTATTGTTAGGGTTATGGCTAGATTTTGGGTTAGCATAATATTTAGAGCTAGGATTTGTGTTATAGAAAGGGATAGTGTTTGGGTTAGGGTTATGACCAGAATTAGACTAGGCTTAGGTCTAGAGGTAGAGGTAGTGTTTGGGTTAGTTTAAGGGTTATTGTGAGGGCTAAAGCTAGGGGTTTTTTTAGTCTAGAGCTGAAGTTAAGACTACATTTTGGATTAGGTTTAGATCTAGGGATAATGGTAGGGTTAGGTTTAGGTATAAGGTTACCAGTAGGGCTAGTGTTAGGGTTTGGTTTAGGGTTACGGTCAGGTTTAGACCTCTGGTTTGTGTGATGGTCAGAATAAGGTCAGGGTTAGGTTTAGATTTTTGAATAGAGTTAGAGCTAGAATTAGATCTAGGGTTAGGACTATTAATAGGGTTAATATTTGTTTAGCCTAAGAATTAGGAATAGGTCTAGGGTTACCATTAAGGTTAGGGTTTTGCTTAGGGTAAGGGATAGGGTTAGACATAGGTTTAGGGCTAGGGTTAGGGTTATGGTTAGAGTTAAAGCTAGGTTTAAGGCTCAGGTTAGAGCTAGTTTTGTGTGAGGCTTAAGGCTATGGTTAGGACAATGACAAATATAAGAACTAGGGTTACAATTAGGGTTAGTTTTAGGGTTAGGTTAGGGATAGGTCAGTGTTAGGGCTAGGTTTAAATTTAGATTGATATTTATAGCTAGAGATAGTGTTAGGATATGAGTCAGGTCAGGGTTAGTTTTACAGTTATGGTTAAGACTCAAATTAGGTCTAGGGTTACTGTTAGCGTTTGGTTTAAGTTTATGGTGCTGTTTAGAGCTAGGGTGAATGTTAGGATATGAGTCAGGTTCTGGGTTATATTTAAGGTTAGGATTATGACTTGAATTATGGCTAGGATTAATTCTAGGTGTAGTTCTAGAATTTGGTTTAAGTTACGGTTTAGTGTTATGCCTGTTGCTCAGTTTTGTTTTAGTGCTATGGTTAGGGTTAGGGCTAGTTTTACAATTAGCTTTAGGGTTATGGCTAGGGTTATGGTTTGGGTAAGGATTAAGGCTAGCTTTAACACTAGGATTAGGGATAGGTTTTGTGTTAGGTTTAGGGCAAGAATTAGGGTTATGACTCCTGTCAGGTCTAGGTTTATAGTTAGGGAGAGTCTTAGGGTTAGGTTTATGGCTAGGTCAACTTTAAGTGTTACGTTTAGGGAAAGGGTCAGGTTTAGATCTAGGCATATTATTAGGGTCATGGTCAGGCTTCGGGTTTAAGTTAGGATAAGGTTTAGGTTTAGGGCTCAAATTAGCATTAATGTTAGAGTTAGGGTTGGGGTAATGGATATGGTTAGGATTAGGGTTCAGGTTAGGTTTAGAGTAATAGATATGGTTTTGGTTTGTGATAGGTTTAGGGTTAAGTCTAGAGTTAGCATTAGCGTTATGGTATCATTAGGGTAATTTATAGGGTTAGACCTAGGGTTAGTGCTAGGGTTATGGTTAGGATTAGGGCTAGAGTTAGGGTTAGATTCAGGGTTAGGGTGAGGGTTAGTGTTAGGATTAGGTTTCAGAAATTGTTTAGGGTTTGAGCTATGGTTAGTGCTAGGGTAAGGTTAGTGCTAGGGTTATGGTCATGGTTAGTGTTAGGGTTAGCGCTAGGTTTATCATTAGGGTTAGGGTAATAGATTTAGATGTCAGGTTAGAGTTATGAATAAGTTTAGGTTAGAGTTAGGGTTAGGTTTAGGGTTAGGGTTAGGATTTGAGCTAGCTTAGTTTAGGTTTAGGGTTAGGTTCACTGCTAGTTCTAGGGTTAGGTTTATGTTTATGTTTAGGGTATGTTTAGCTTTAGGTCTAATGTTATCATTAGGGTAAAGTTTAGGGTTAGGGTAATGGGTATGGTTGGAGCTAGGGTTATGTCTAGGTTTAAGGTTAGGATTATGGTTAGAGATAGTTTGAGGGTTAGTGTTAGTGTTAGAGGACTCAAATTAGAGCTAGGTTTAGGGCTAGGTATAATGTAATGGTTAGGTTAAAGTTTAGGGTAATGTTTTAGATCTAGGGGCATAATTAGGGTAAGGTACAGGGTTCCCGGTTGAATTAGGTTAATGTTTAAGGTTAGGGATCAAATTAGTGTTAGAGTTAGTGTTAGGATTAGGTTTATGGATAGGGTTAGGTTTAGGGTTCAGATTAGTTTTAGTGTAATGTATAGGTTTAGGGTTAGGTATTGGATTAGGGTTATCCTAGGGTTAGCATTAGGGTTATGGTTTGGGTTAAAATAATGATAGGATTAGAGCTAGGTTTAGGGCTAGGGTTATTGTTAGGATTAGGGCTAGGGTTAGTGTTAGGTTTTGGGTTATCTCAAGGGTTAGGGTTAGCATTAGATTTAGGATAAGTGTTAGATCTAGGTTTACAGTTATTGTTAGTGTTAAAGCTAGTGTTAGGGCTCTGATTAGGATAGGTTTGGGTTAGGGTACTGCTAGGATTAGGGCTACAGCTAATGTAAAAACTAGGGTTACAATTAGGGCTAGTTTTAGGGTTAGGATTAGGGCTAGGTCTAGTGTTTGGGTTCGGTTTAGGTTTTGGGTGATGATTAGAGCTAGAATTAGTGTTGGGTCACTGTAAGGGTCGGGGTTAGTTTTAGGGTTAGGGATAGGACTCAAATTAGAGCTAGGTTTAGGGCTAGGTGTAGGCTTAGGATTTGGTTTAGGGTAAATGTTAGGGTTAGGGCTATTGCTCTGTTTTGTTGTAAGGCTTGGGCTAGGTTAGGGCTAGTTTTAGGATTAGTGTTAGTGTTACAGCTTGTGTGAGTGAGAGATTTAATCTTAGGTTTAGGGTTACATTTAGAGTTAGGTTTAGATGTAGAATTAGGGCTAGGGTTTGGGTTAGGGTAAGGTTTTGGGCAAGTTTTAGGGTTATGGTAAGGGTTGGGGATATAACTAGGAATAGGACTAGGGTGAGAGAGTTAGTCTTAGGGCTAGGGTTAGGTTAGGTTTAGGGCTAAGTTAGGGCTAGGATTGGGTCTAGGCTTTGTGCTAGGTTAAGGCCTAGTTTTAGGCTTAGGTTTAGGTTTAGGGATAGTGTTAGGTTTAGGGGAAGAGATGGGGTTATAGCTAGTGTTAGGGCTAGATCAAAGGTTAGAATTATGGTTAGGCTAGGATTATGTTTGGGGTTAGTAATAAGGCTAGGTTTAAGGCTAGAATGAGGGCTAGGGTTTGTTGTAGTGTTATGGCAAGAATTAGGTGTAGGGCTAGTGTCAGGTATAGGGTTATGGTTGGGGATAGATTGAGGGTTAGATTTATGGCTAAGTCTAGGATAAGGATTAGGTTTAGAGCTGGAGGTATGATTGGGGTTAGAATCAGGTTTCAGTTTTGGTTTAGGTTAGGGTTTAGGATTAGGGTTCAAATTAGCATTAGGGTTAGGGATATGGTATGATAGGGTTAGGTTTAGGGTTCAGGTTAGGTGTAGGGTAATAGATAGGGTTAGAGTTAGTGAAAGGGTTAGGTTTAAGCCTAAGGTTAGCATTAGAGTAAGGGTTATGTTTAGAGTAATGGAGAGTGTAAGAACTAGGGTTAGGGCAAGGGTTATGGTTAATATTAGGGCTTGAGGTATGGTTAGGGCTAGGGTTATGCCCAGGGATAGCGTTAGGTTTAGGTTTAGGGTATGGTTAGAGTTTAAGCTACTAGGATTAGCGCTAGGGTTAGTGTAAGGGCTAGGCCTACGTTTAGGGTTAGGGTTAGGTTTAGGATTAGTGTAAGGTATGATGTTATAGCTGGGTTTAGGGTGAGGTACGAAATAGGGTTAGGGCTGGGGTAAGGGTTAGGGTTAGTATGAAGGCTAGGTTTCGGGCTAGGATTAGGGCTAGGTTTAGGGCTAGGATTAGGGTTCGGTTTTGTGTTAGGGTTTGGGTTAGAATTAATGCTAGGGCTAATGTCAGGTCTAGATTTATGGTTTGGATTAGTTTTAGGGTTAGGTTTATGGCTAGTTCTAGTGTAAGGTTTAGGTTGAGGGTTAGGGTCAGGTATAGAGACAGGGTTATTATTAGGGTCACTGTCATGATTAAGGTTTGAGTTAGGTTAAGGTTTAGGATCAGGGCTTTCATTAGCATTAGGATTAGTATTAAGGTTAGGGTAATGTTTATGATTAGGTTTAGGTTTTAGGTTAGGTTTAGGGTAATGGACAAAGTTAGGTTTAGAGATAGGATTAGGGTTATCCTAAAATTAGCATTAGGGTTGGGGTTAGGGTTAGGGTAATGGATAGGTTTTAGAGCTAGTGTTAGGGCTAGGATTATGGTTAGGATTAATGCTCGGGTTAGGTTTAGGGTTAGGGCAAGTTTTAGTGTTAGGGTTAGGTTTAGGGTAATGGTTAGGGCTAGGTTAGGGTTAGGATTAAAACAGTAGTAGGGCTCAGATTAGTGCTAGGTTTTGGGTTAGGTTAGGTCTAGGATTAGGGCTACAACTAACAAAAGATCTAGGTTGTGTTAGGGCTACTTTTAGGGTTAGGGGTAGGTGTAGTTTTATGGTTAGGTATAATTTTAGGGTGATCTGAGAGCTATAGTTAGTGTTAGGGTCAGAACCAGGGTCAAGGTTAGGTTTTGGTTTAGATTAAGTGTTAGAGTTAGGGCTATAGCCCGATGTTTTAAGGCTAGGACGAGGTTAGAGCTAGTTTTAGGATTAGAGTTAATGTTAGGGCTAGATTTAGTTTGAGGTTTAGGTTTAGGGTTGGGGTTAATTTTAGAGTTATGGTTAGATCTAAGGTTAGTGGTAGGGCTAGGTTTAGGGCTAAAGGTAGATCAAGTGTTGGATTATGGTAATGGATAGTTTTAGAACTAGGAATAGGGCTAGGCAATAGTTAGAGTTAGTATTAGTGCTAGTGTTAGGATTAGGGTTAGGGCTAAATTAGGTCTAGGATCAGGTCTAGGATTAGTGTAGGGTTAAATCTAGGGTTAGATATAGGGTTAGAATTAGGGGAAGGGTTGGGGTTATATCTAGGTTCAGATATAGGGCGAGGGATAAAATCAGGGATAGGGCTAGAATTAGGGTTTGGGTTAGGATCAAGACTAGGTTTAGGGCTAGAATGAAGGCTAGCATTTGTGTTATGGTTATGGCAAGTTTAGGGCTAGGGCTAATATCAGGTCTAGGGTTACGGTTAGGGATAGGTCTAGGATAAGGTTTATGGCTAGGTCTATATTCAGAATTAGGTTTAGGGTAAGGTTCAGGTTTAGACCTAGGGGTATTATAATGGTCAGGTCAGGTTTTGGGTTTGGATAAGATTGAGGTTTAGGGTTAGCGTTCAAATTAATATTAGGGTTACAGTTAGGGCTAGTGTAAGGGATAGGGTTAGGTTTTGTCTTCAGATTAGGTTTAGGGTTCATGTTAGGTTTAGGTTAATGGGTAGGGTTAGGGTTAGGCCTAGGGTTAGCATTAGGTTTATGGTTATTATTTGGGTAATTGATCAATTTAGAGCTATGGTTAGGGCTAGGTTATGCTTAGGATTAGGGCTATATTTAGGATTAGGGTTCTGGTTAAGGGTGAGGTTAGGGTTAGGGTTAAGATTAGGATATAGGTTAGGGTTTAAGCTAGGGGTAATGCTAAGGCTAGAGTTAGGTTTAGGTTTAGGTCAAGGGTTAGGGCTAGTATTAGGGTTAGGGCTAGGGTTAGGGTTAGTGTTAGGCTTATTTTTTTTCTTACCTTTAGGTTAAGGGTAAAGCTCATGGGTTTAGTAAGCTAGGTTGAGGTTTCAGGTTAGAATCAGAGCTAGGGATAAAGGTAGATTTAAAGTTATTAAATCTAGGGTTAGCATTAGGTTTAGGTATAGGTAATGGATAAAGATAGAGCTAGGGTTTGGGCTGTGGTTATGGTTAGGATTAGGGCTAGGATTAGGGTTAAGGTTTGGACTAGGGTTTGTTTATTGTAAGGATTAGACTTTGAGCTAGAGTTAGGACAAGGGCTAAGTTTTGGGTTAGGTTCAGAGTTAGGTCTAGGGATAAGATTATGGTAGGTTTAGGGTTAGGGTTACGGTTAGCGCTACATTTATCATTAGGATTAGGATAAGTGTTAGGGTAATGGATTTGGTTAGATGTAAGTTTAGGTTAGGTTTAGGTTTAGATTTACTTTTAGGGTTAAGGTTAAGGCATGGTTAAAATTAGGTTTCTACTACAGGATAGGGTTTGTGCTAGAGTTAGGGCTATGGCAAGTGTTAGGTTTAGTGTTAGGTCTAGGGTTAGTTTTCTGATTAGGGTTAGGGTTACGGTTAGGGTTATGCCTAGGGTTATCAATAGGGTTAAGGTTAGGGTTAGGGTAATGTTTATGTTCAGAGGTAGGTTTAGGGATAGGGTTAAGTTTAGGGTTAGGGATAGGGTTAGTGTTAGAGTTAGGGATAAGTCTAAGTTTATATTTATGGCAAGAGTTAGGCATTGAGTAAATTTAGGATTAAGGCTACAGTTAGGGTTAGGATTAGGGCTAGGGTTAGGGTGAGTGTTACACCTAGGGCTAGGTTTAGGCCTAGGATTCACTCTAGGTTTTGTGTTAGGTTAAGGTGTAGGGTTAGGGCTATGGTTAATGTAAGAGCTAGGATTATGATTAGGGCTAGTTGGGGGGTTAGGGTTATGGCTAGGTCTAGTGTTAGGTTTAGATTTTCAGTTAGGGTCAGGTTTCGAGTTAGCTTAGTGTTAAGTGCACGGTCCGTGTTCAGGTGAGTGTTAGGGTTAAGGTTAAAGCCAGAATTAGGACTAGGTTTATATCTAAGGGTAAGGTTAGACTTTGCATTAGGTTAAGGGTTATTGTTAGGGCTAGAGCTTGGTTTTTGTTTAGGTCTAGGGCTAGAGTTAAGGCTACATTTAGGATTAGGTTTAGGTCTAGGGCTTGTGGTAGAGTCAGGTTTAATATAAGTTTAATGGTAGGGCTAGTGTTAAGGTTTGGTCTGGGGTTAGAATCAGATTTATACCTAGAGTTAGTGTTATGGTCAGAATAAGGGTCAGGGTTAGGGTTAGGGTTTGGGATAGGTTAGAGCTCGAATGAGGGCTAGGTTTAGGACTATTAATAGGTTAGTGTTTTGATTAGCCTAAGAATTAGGGATAGGTCTAGGGTTACCATTAGGGTTAGTGTTTTGCTTAGGTTTAGGGATAGAGTTAGGGCTAGTTTTAGGGGTAAGGTTAGGATTAGGGTCAGTGTTAAAGCTAGGTTTAGGGCTCAGATTATGGCTAGATTTTGTGTTAGCATTAGGGCAAGGGTTAGGGTAATGAATAATGTAAGAATCAGGATTACAATTTAGTTAGATTTAGGGTTGTGTTTAAGATTAGTGTTTATGATTAGGTTTAAGGTTAGGATGAATTTAGAGCTAGGGTTATTGTTAGGTAGGGGTCAGGGACAGGGTTAGTTTTAGGATTAGGACTCAAATTAGGGCTAGGTTTACTGTTAGGGTTTGATTTAAGATAAGAGTGGTGTTTTAGAGCTAGGGTGAGTGTTAGGGTATAAGTCAGGGTCAGGGTTAGATTTAAGATTAGGGTTAGGACTCGAATTAGGGCTAGGATTTGTTCTAAGTGTAATTTAGTGTTTGTTTTAAGTTAAGGTTTTGGGTTATGTCTATTGCTCGGTTTTGTTTGAGTTCCAGAGTTAGGGTTAGCACTAGATTTATGATAAGTATTAGTGTTAAGTCTACTGTTAGTGATAGGCTTAGGCTTATGTTTACAGTTATATTCAGAGTTAGGCTTAGATCTAGGGTTAGGCTAGGACTAAGGATAGGGCAAGGGTTAGGGATAAGGTTAGGGCTAGGTTTAGAGTTATGGTAAGGTATAGGGTTAGAACTAGGAATAGGGCTAGTGTGAGAGTTAGAGTTCGTTTTAGGGCTAGGATTAGGGATAGGGTTTGGATAAGGGTTAAGGTAAGGCCAGGATTGGGGCTAGAGTTAGTGTTCATTTTAGGCCTAGCAATAGGGTTATGGTTAGGTTTATGTTTAGGATATGGGATGGCATTATAACTAGGTTTAGAGGTAGGGTTAGGGCTAGAGTAGGGATAGGGATAGGCGTAGAGTTAGCGTTATGATTAAGGCTAGGTTTAGGGCTAGGATGAGGGGTGGTGTTTTTTTTTTTTTTTTTTGGTTTGTTTTGTTTTGTTTTTAGGGCTAGGATTAGGTCTATGGCTAATATCAGGTCTAGGATTATGGTTAAAGATAATTTTAGGGTTAAATTTAGGTCTACACCTAGTGTAAGGGTTAGGCTTAGGGTAAAGTTCAGGTTTAGAGCCAGGGAAAATTTTAAGGTTAGGGTAAATTTTAAGGTTTTGTTTAAGTTAAGATTTAGGTTTAGGACTCAAATTAGCATTAGGGTTAGAGTTAGGGTAATGATAGGGTTTAGTTTAGTGTTCAGGTTAGGTTTAGTGTAATTGATAGGGTTAGCATTAGCACTAGGGTTAGGGTTAGGCTTAGAGTTAGCATTAGGGTAAGGGTTATGGTTATGGTAGTGGGTCGGATTAGAGCTTAGGTTAGAACTAGGGTTAAGGTTAGGAATAGGTCATGAGTTGTGGTTTGGGTTAGGTTTAGAACTAGGGATAGGTTTAGGGTTATGGTTGGTGTAAGCATTCAGTTTTGAGCTAGAATTATGCATAGGGAGAGGGTTAGTTTTAGGGTAAGGTTTAGGGATAGGATTATGGTAGGGTTAGGGCTAGGGTTATCATTAAGTTTAGGTTTAGGGTTAGGGTATTGGATAGGGTTAGATATAGGGTTAAGTTTAGGGTTATATTTTGGTTTAGGGTTAGGATTAGGGTTATGTTTATGTTCAGGTTTATGGTTAGGTTTAAGGTTTGAGTTAGGGTTAGGGCTATGCTGAGCTTTACATTTAGGATTGTGTCTAGTGTCAATTTTCCGGTTATTTTACCCTAACCCTAGACCTAGTCCTAAACCTAATCCTATAACTAGCCCAAATCGTAACCCTAGTCCATACATTGGCTGTAACTTTAAACCTAGCTCTAACTCTCGTCAAAACCTAGCTCCAAACAGAAACCTAACCTTAGCTTTAACCCTTACACTAACTCTAACACTAGCCCTAACCCTAACCCTAAACATAGCCCTAAACCTAGCTTATCCCTATCCCTTTCCCTAAGTTAAACCTAACCTAATGCTAGTCTTAAACTTAATCCTTAATTTAACCCAAACCCTAAATCTATTAGTAGTCTTAACCTTTGCCCTAGTTCTAGCTCTAACCATAACCCAAACCTGACAATTATTCTGAACCTAACGGTAACCATAATTCTAAACCTGACCCTAACCTTAAACCGAACCCTAACACTAGCACTAGCATACAACCTATACCTAAACCTAACCCTAACACAAGCCCTAACCCTAACCCTAAACCTAGCACAAATCCTATCCCATAACCTAAGCCAAACCCTAACCTTAATGCTAACCCTAATCTTAATCCGAATCCTTAGCCTAACACAAATCCTAACTTTACTACTAGTCTTAATCCTAGCCATCATTCTAGTTATAACCCTAACCCAAACACTAACCCTAACCCTGACCCTAACCATAAACCAAACTCTAACTTTAGCTCTACCTGTAAACCTATACCCAAACCTAACGCTAACACTAGCCCTAGACATAAACCTAATCATAAATCTAGCCATATCTCTCACCCATGAGCGAAACAAAAACCTAGCCCTAGCCCTAATGATAACCCTTAACCTAACCCAAACACGAACCCTACATCTAGACCTAATCAATCCTAATTGAAGCTCTATCCCTAACCCTAATCCTAATCCAAATTCAGACCCTGACACTAACACCAACTTTCCTTTAAAACTGATCCTAACCAAAATATAAACCTAACACTAAACCTAGCCATAACCCTAACGATAACCCTAGTCCTTATATACCCATAGCCCTGATGCTAGCTCTAAACCTAACACAAAATCTAGCCCTAATCCTAGGCCTAAACCTAGCCCAAAACATAACCCTAACCCTAATCGTATCCCTCACGCTAATCCTAACCATCAACTTAGACCTAAACCAAGCTAAAACCCTAAGCCTACTCTAAACATAACCCTAGCCCTATCCATAAACCTAACGCTAACCCTAGCCCTAATCATAATGTTAATACTAGCCCTAATACTATCTCTATAATTATCCATTACAATAAACCTAACCCTAAAACTAATGATAACCTTAGCTCTAACTCTAACTGTAAATGTAATCCTAGACTTAACACTAAAGCTAACCCTCATCATAACCCTAATCCTAAATCAAATCTTAGACTATACTCTAACTAACCCTAGCCCAAACCCTAACACTAACCCTAAACCTAAAACTACCCCTAAACCTAACTTGACATCTAATCCTATCCACAAACCTAACTCTAAATGTAACCTTAGCCCTAACCTTAACTCTAACCCTAAACTGAACAGTATATCTAACCCTAGGCATAACACTAAACCTAACTCTCACCCTAGCACTAAGCCTAGTTAAAAACCTATCCTATATCCTAAACCTAACCCAAACACTAACCCTAGCCCTAGCCCTAACCCTAACCCTAACTCTAGCCCTAATCCTAACCAAAACACTAGCCCTAACCCTAGCTCTAATGCTATCCATTACCCAAACAATAACCCTAACACAAATGCTAACCCTAGGCCTAAACCTAACCCTATAACTGACCCTAACCATACCCATTATTCTAATCTTAACCTGAATCCTAAACTTAAACCTATCCATTACCCTAAACCTAACTCTAACCCAAACCCTAATTTGAGCCCTAACCCTAAAACTTAACCTAACTCATAACCAAAACCTGAAGCTGATCTTAAAAAACACCTAATTCTAATCTTGATCCTTACCCTAAACGTAACCCTTAAAAAAGACCTAGCCATGAAACTAACCCTATAACTACCCCTAGCCATAACCCTAAATTTGACATTATCCCTGTCCCTAAAATTTGCACTAAACCTAGGAAAAGCCCTAGCCATCATCCTAACACCAAATCTAGCCTTAATCCTAACCCAATCCTAACCCTATCCATAAAACTAATTCTAATCATTTCCCTAGCCCTAAACCTAGCTATAACCCCATCTCTTCCCCTAAACCTAACCCTAAACATAGCCCTAAAATTAGGCCTAACCCTAACACTAATCCTAGACCTATTCCTAGGCCTAGTTTAGCCCTAACCCTAATCCTAACCCTAGCCTTAAGACTAAATCTAATTCTTGCCTAGCCCTATTTCTAGTTCTACCCTATCCCTTACCATAACTTTAGCCTTAGCCCTAAAACATAACCGAGCTCTAGCACTAACCCTAATCTTAACTTAAACCAAATCCTAACCCTACATCTAGTCCTAAGCCTATCCCCAATTCAAATCCTATCCCTAACCTAAAACTAACCCTGAACCTGACTATGAACCTAACAAAAATCGTAGCTCAAAACATCGCCCTAAACTTAAACCTAATCCTAAAACTAGACTTAGTCCTAATTGTAACCCTAAAATTAGCCCCGATCATGACCCTAGTTCTTACATTAGCCATATCACTAATATTAGCCCTAACAATACCCAAAACCTAGTCCTAATCTGAGTCCAAACCCTAGCATTAACACTATCTCTAACCCTAAATGTAGCTCCAGCCCTTACCCTAAACATAACCCTAACTTAATTCCTTACACTAACCCTAAACATAAACCTAACCAAAACCCTAGCCCTAACCCTAGCTCTAATCCTATCCAATACCCTAACCCGAACCCTAATCCTAGTGCTAACCCTCAGCCTAACCCTAACACATTCCCTAACCCTAACCTATCCATTATCCTAAACATAACCCTAACCGTAACCTAACCTAATACTAGACCTAGACATAACAATAACCCTAAAACTAGCCCCAATTGTAACCATAGTTCTTACATTAGCCATAGACCTAAAGATAACACCAAACATAGCCCTAATCTGAGCCCTAACACTACCTGTAACTCTAACCCTAGCCCTAACCCTAGCACTACCCCGTCCCTTACCCTAAGCCAAACTCTAACCCTAAAGCTACCTAGTTTTAGCCTAATCTTTAGCCTAACCCAAAACGTAACTCTACTACTAGTCCTAACACTAGCTCTCAATCTAGCTCTATCCCTATCCAAAACCCTAAATCTAACCCTGACCCTTATTCTGACCCTAATACCACAGGTCTAAACCTGACCCTAACCCTAACTGACCCCTAACATTGGTGCTACCTGTAACCCTATACCTATACCTAACCCTAAAACTAGACCTAGATCTACACCTAATCCTTCATCTAGCAATAACTCTAGCCCTAGCCCTATACAAAAACCTAGCCCTAGCCCTAACAACAACTTTTAACCTAACCCAAACAGTAACTCTACACCTAGACCTAACCCTAGTCCTAATGCTGGACTAATCATTAACCTAACTCTAACCAAAACATTGACCCTTACCCTAACACAAACCCTAGCTCGAAACCTTTTTCTAAAAGAAACCTAACCCTAATCTAGACCTAGCCATATCACTAACGCTAAAAGTAGCCATAATCATAAGCCAAAGCCTACCTCTAACTCTATACATTACCATAACCATAACCCTAACCCTAATGCTAACCATAGCGCTAACGCTAACCCTGACTCTAACCCTAAACCTCGTCCTAGTGCAAATCTTAGCTCAATCCCGAACCCTTAAATATAACCTAACACTAACACTAATCCTTGGCCTAAACCTAACCCTAACCTTAACCCTAGGCCTAACCCTAACCTTAACCCTAGCCATAACCCTAGCTCTAACCCTACCCATTACTTTAACCCTAACCCTAACCATAATGTTAACCCAAGCCCTAACCCTAAAACTACCCTAACCCTAACCCTAGACATAGCCATAAACCTAAAGCTTGTCATAGACATATCCCTAGCTAAAACCCTAGCCATTACACTAAACCTAACCCTACACCTATCCCTAACAGTACCGTAAACCAAAAACTACTACTAAACTTAACCCTAACCAGACATCAAACCCTAAAACTAATGATACCCTAGCCCTAATCCTAACACTAACCTTGACCTAACCGTAACTATAACCTAGACCTAACATTAAACCTAACATTCACCCTAGTGCTAACCCTAGCTCAAATCTAAACCGTGCCATAAACCTAAACATAACGCTATCCCTGGGCATAACCCGAACCCTAACCCTACTTCAAGCCCTAATATTAACCATAACCCTTGCCCTAACCCTAGGTCTAACACTCTCATTACCCTAAACATAACCCTTACTCTAATGCTAACCCTAGGCCTAAACCTAACCTTTTCACTAACTCTAACCCTATGTATTACACTACACCTACCCTGAACCCTAAACCTAAACCTATCATACCATATCCCTAACCTTAATGCTAATTTGAGAACTAATCCTAAACCCTAACCTAAACCAAAACCGAAACCTGATTCTAACCCTAATCATACCCCAGCTCTAAACCTAACCCTTATCCTAGACCTAGCCATAAATCTAGCCCTCAATCCATCCCTAACCATAATCCTAGACCTGACACTAGCCCTACACCTAATTCTTGCCATAACACTAAAACAAACCCTAGCCCTCATTCTAGCCCTAAACCTAGCCTTATTACTAACCCAAAACATAATCCTAGCCCTAAACATAATTCTAACCTTCGACCTAGCCCTAACACTAGCTATAACCCCATCCCTTCCGCTAAACCTAACCCTATCCCTAAACCTACACCTAAGCCTAAATCTAGGCCTAAACCTAGCACAAAGCCTAGACCTAATCCTAGCCATAATTTAGCCCTAAACCTAACCTAACCCTAGCACTAAGACTAACTATAACTCTCATCCTAGTCCTCATCCTAGTTCTATCCCCAACCCTTACCATAACCCTAAAACTTGACCAAAACCTTAGCCCTAACCCAAGCCCTAGCCCTCATCCTACATCTAATCCTATCTCTAAATGTAACCCTAAACCTAAGCCTAAATCTCTCACTAACACAAGCTGTAACACTAACACTAATCATAAAACTAGCCCTAACCTAGCCCAAGCCCTAAAACAAAACAGAGCCATAGCCCTAACCCTAACATTTCACCTAAACCAAACCCTAAGTCTACACCTAGCCCTAAACCTAGCTCTAATTTGAGTCCTATCCCTAACCCTAAATCTAACCCTGACCCTTACTCTGACCCTACACTAACTCTAGCTCTAATCATCCCCCAAAACCTAAAGGGAACCCAAACACTAGACCTAGCCCTAACCCTAACCCTAAAACTAGCCCTAATTGTAACCCTAGTTGTTTCATTAGCTGTAGCCCTAACCCTAGCAGTACTTTAACCCCAAACCTATCCTAAACAAAGCCCTAACACTAGCTTTAACACTAACAATAACTGTAAACCTAGATCTAACACTTATCCTAAATCTAATGCTAACCCTAACCTTTGAAATAACCCAAAATCTAACACTAACCCTAGCCCTAATCCTAACAACAACCCTAGATCTAAACCTAGCTCTAATGCTATCATTACCTTAACCCTAACCCTAACCCTAATGCTAACCCTAGGATAACCCTAACCCTATTACTCACTCTAAACCTATCCATTACACTAAAACTAACCTGAACCCTAAACCTAACCCTATCCATAAACCTCATCCTAACCCTAACTCTAACGCAAATTTGAGCCGTAACATTAAACATTAACCTAATCCAACCAGGAACCCTGTACCTTACCCTAATACTGCCCCTAGCTCTTAAACTTACTCTAAACCTTAACCTAACCCTTACACTATACCTAGCCATAATCCTAACCCTCAAACTATCTCTAACCATAATCCTAGACCTGACATTAGCCCTAGCACTAATGAAGCCGTAACACTAACACAAACCTTAGCCCTAATCCTAGCCCTAAACTTAGCTTTAATCCTAACCCTAACCCTAACACTAGCCCTAACCCTAATTTTAAGCCTCGCCCAAACCTAGTGATAACATCATGCCTAACCATAACCATAACCCTAACCCTAACCCGAAACCTGGGCTTAGCCTTATTATTAACCCTAGCTCTAAACCTAGCCCTAATAAAGCCCGAACCCTAATCCTACCAAACCCTAAACCTAAGACTAACTAACTTTCACCTTAGCCCTATCCCTAGATCTAACCCTATCCCTATGATAACCCAAACCCTAGACCAAACCCTAGCCATAACCTAGATTTAACCTAACTCTAAATCTAACCCTAACCATAAGCCTAAACCATACCCTATCACTAGCTTTAACCCTAACACTAATTTGAAAACAAGCCCTAACCCTAGCCCTAGCACTCCAGCAAAACCGAGCCAGAGCACTGACACTAACACTTAACATAAACCATAGCCTAAACCTACACCTAGCCCTAACACTAGCCCTAATTCAAGTCCTAAACCTAACCTTTGAACAAATACTAACCCTGACTCTGACCCTAACACTGACCCTAGCTCTATACATCACCCTATCCCTAAACCTAATTCTAACACTACACCTCGCCCTAAACCTAACCCTAAACTAGCCCTAATTGTAATGCCAGTTCTTACATTAGCCATACCCCTAAACCTAACACAAAACCTAGCCCTAATCCAAGGCCTAACCCTAGCTTTAACCCTAACCCTAGCCCTAATCCTAACCCTATCCCTAGCTCTAACCCTATCCTTTACCCTAAGACAAACCCTCACCCTATTGCTACCCTAGCCCTAACCCTAATCTTAAGCCTACTCCAAACCCTAACTTTATTACTAGTCCTAACCCTAGCCCTCATTCTAGCTCTAAACTGCACTCAAACCCTAACCCTAACCCTGATCCTTATTCTCACTCTAACACAAACCTAGGTTTAAAACTGACCCTAACCCTTATCCAAAACCTAACACTAGCCCTACCAGTAACCCTATACCTAAACTTAACACTAACACTAGCCCTAGACCTAAACCTAATTCTAAATATAGACATAACCCTAGCCTTAGCCCTAACAATAACCCTTAACCTAAACCAAACACTAACCCTACACTTAGAACGGACCCTAGTCCACATTCTGGACCTAACCCTATACCTAATCCTAACCTGAACCCTGACACTTACCCTAACAAAAACCCTAGCTCTAAACCTTATCCTACCCCCAAAACTAACCCTAACACTAGAAAAAACCCTAAATCTAGCCATAACCATAACTCTAGCTCTTAAATTACTAATACACCTAACATTATCCCTAAACCCCACACAAAACCTAGCCCTAATTATAGCCCTACACCTAACCCTAAGCATAAATGTAACCCTAAACTTAGCCCTAAACATAACCCTAACCCTCGTCCTAGCTCTAACCCTAGCTCAAACCCTTAACCTTACCATAAACATAACCCTAGGCCAAACCCCAAACCTGACCCAAACCCTAGACCTAATCCTAACCTTAACCATAACACAAACCCTAGCTCTAACTCTACCCACTACCATAACCATAACACTAAACCTAACGCTAACCCTAGCCCTATCCTTAATCCTAACCCTATCTTAGCCCTGACTGTAACTCTAACCCTCGAGCCCTAAACGTACCTCAATTCCTAAACCTTAAACTTAAGCTAACCGTAACTCTAACTGAAGGCTTAACACTAACGTAACCCTAGCCCTAATCCTAACCTGAACCCTAGACATAACCCTAGCTCAAAACCTACACATTACCCTAACCCTAACCGCAAACCAAACCATAATCCAAAGCATAACACTAACCATAATATACACCATAAACTTAACCATAACCATAACCATAACCTAAATTTAATCCTAACTGTAAATTTATACTAACCCTAACCCTAACACTAACCCTAACCCAAACCCTAACACTAACCCTGTCACCCTAAAGGAAATCTAACCCTAGCCCTAAAACTACGCCTAAACCTAACCCTAATTTTAACCCTAAACCTAACCCTAAAACTAACCCTAAACACAAAACAAACCCTAACACTAAACCTAACACTAACCCTAACCCTAACATTAAACCCAACTTTTACTGTAAACCTAAACCTAACTCTAATCTTAACCCTAAATCTCAACCTAACACTAACCCTAACCCTACCCTAATACGAACCCAAAACAAACCCAACCCTAACCTAACCCAAAACCTAACTCTAACACAAACACTAAAGCTAATCATAAAACTAACCCTAACCTTAACCTAACTGTAATCATAACCCCAACCTAAGATTAACACTAATCATAAAACAAACCCCAACTCTAACCCTAATACTTAAACTAATCCTAAACCTAATCCCTAAAACAAACACTAATCCTAACCCTAACCCTAAACTTAACACTAACCCTAACCCTAACACTTACACTAACACTAACCCTAAACTAACACAAACCCTAACCCTAACCCTAACTATAACCCTAATTCTAACCTTAACCCTATCTCTAATCCTTACCATAACCCTAACACAAGCCCTAACCGAAACCATAAAGCTAACAGTAACTTAACCCTCACCATAAATCATACCTAATATGAACCCTAAGTTTAATACTAACCCAAAACCTAACCCTAATGATAAACCTAACACTAAACTTACCTTTAACATTAACCCTACCCCTAACCCTAACCCTAACACTAACACTAACACTAACCCTACCCTTAAACCTAACCCTAACCCTAAGCCTAACTCTAACCATAATCCAACCATAACCCTAAAACTAATCCTAAAACAAATCCTAACCCTAATGCTAACCCTAACACAAACCCTAACCCTAACACTAACATTAACCCTAACACTTTTCCTAATCCTAACCCTAATCATAATTCTGACGCTAACCATAACTATAACTAAAAAACTAACCCTAAACCAAAACCTAACACCAACTTTAACCCTAACCATAAACTTTACTCTAACCCTAACCCAAACCCTAACACTAACCCTAATGCTAAACCTAACCCTTATTCTAACACTAACTCTAAACTTAACACTATCCCAACACTAACCCTAACTTTAACTGTAACCCTAACCCTAACCCTAACATTAACCCCAAACCTATAACTAACCCTAAAACTTTCACTAACACTAACAATAACACTAACCCTAACACTAATCCTAACTCTAAATGTAACACGAACCCTAATCCTAACACTAAACCTAACCATATAAGTAACCAGAACCAAAACACTAACACTAACACTAATCCTAACCCTAAACCTAACACTAACCCTAACTATAACCCTAAACCTAACTCTAATCCTAACCATAACCCTAACACTAATCC
This sequence comes from Marmota flaviventris, assembly GCF_047511675.1. Lineage (NCBI taxonomy): Eukaryota > Metazoa > Chordata > Mammalia > Rodentia > Sciuridae > Marmota > Marmota flaviventris. The sequence goes on from NC_092500.1 coordinate 115,281,106, forward strand.
TAACCCTAACCCTAATCCTAACCCTATACCTCACCCTAACCTTAACCCTATCCCTAACAATATCTCCAACCCTAACCCTAACACAAACCCCAAACCTAACTCTAACCCTAAGTGAAACATTAACCCTAACCCTAACCATAATCAGAAACTTACACCTAACCCTAACACTAAACCTATCCCTAACCCTAACCATAACAGTAAACCTAACACAAACCAACAATCTAACCCTAAAACTAACACAAACCCTAACCATAACCTTAACTTTTGCACATTCATAACTCAAACCACAATTGTAACCATAAGCTAACCTAATCCCTAACCCTAACCCTAACCCTTACCCTACACTAATCCTAACCCTAATCCAAAACCGAACCTTAAACTTAACCTTAACCTTAAACCTAACTGTAACACTACACTAACCCTAACCCTATCCCTAACAATAACCCTAATCCAATCCTAACCCTAAACCTAACACTAACACTAAACCCAACCCTAAACCTTACACTAACCCTAACCATAACAATAACACGAACCCTAACCCTAACACTAACCCTAAACCTACTCTAATTCTCATCCTAACACTAACCCTAAATTTAACTCTAAGTGTAACATTAACACTAACGTTAAACCTAACCCTAAATCTAACACTAACCCTAACACTAAACATTACCCTAAACCTAACCCACACCCTAATCGAAACCCTAAAAAGAACCCTAAATCTTGCACGAACCCTAACCCTATAACTAACCCTAAACCTAACCCTAACATAACACTAATCCTAAACCTATTCCTAACCCTAATCCTAACAGTAACACTAACCTAACCCTAATCCTAACCCTAACACTAACCCCAAACCTATCCTTAACCTATAACTACTTCTAAACCTATCACTATCCCTAATCCTAACCCTAACCCAAACCCTAAACTTAACCCTAACCTAACATAAACCATAAACCTAACAGAAACCCTAACCCTAACACTAAACCTAACCCTAATCTGAACTTTTAAACTAATCCTAACCCTAACCCGAAACATAACCTTGATCCTCACCCTAATTCTAAAACTAACACTAAACCTAACCCTAATATGTACCCTAACAATAACCTAACTCTTACCTAATACTAAACCTAAACCTAACCCTAAGCCTATCATTAACTCTAACCGTAACCCTAACCCTAAATCTAACACTAACCCTAAATTTAACACTAAACCTAACCCTAACTCTAACTCTAATCTAACCGTCACCCTAACCCTAATCCAAACCCTAACCCTAACCCTGAACCTAACATGATCCATAAGTCTTACCCTAACATTAACCCTAACACTAACCCTAAACTTAATCCTAATCCTAACTCTAAACTAACGCTTACCATAACCCGATCACTAAACCTAATCCTCACCCTAATTTTAAAACTAAACCTAATCCTAACCCTATCCCGATCCCTAACCGTGATCCTCACCCTAATTCTAAAACTAATAATAAACCTAAACCTAACTGGATCCCTAAACTTGATCCTCACCATAATTCGAAACTAACCCTAAACCTAACCTAACTCGTACCATAACAATAACCCTAACTCTTACCTAATACTAAACCTAAGCCTTACCCTATCACTAAGCCTAACCGTAACCCTAACCCTAACACTAAACCCAACTAACCCTAACTTTATCACTAAACCTACCCCTAACCCTAACAGTAACACTAACCCTAATCCTAACCCTAACCTTAACAGTTACCTAACCCTACCCTTAACCCTAACATTAACCCTAATCCTCCTAATTCTAACCGTAACTTGAACCACAATCCAATCCAATGATAACACTAACACAAATACTATCCCTAATACTTTCCCTAAAACAAACCCTAACCCAAACCTTAACCCTAACCCAATCCCTAACCCGAACCCTAAGCCTAACCCTTACACTATCACTAAACCTTAATCTAACCCTAACCCTAACACTAACCCTAATCGTAACCGCAACCCAAACCTAACACTAACAGTAACCCTAAACCTAATGCTAACCCTAACCCTAACACTAACACTAACACTAAACCTAAAACTAAACCTAACCCTAACCCTATCACTCACCCTAACTGTAACCCTAACCCTAAACCTAACACTAACCCTAACTTTAACACTAACCTTAACCCTAACTCTAACCCTAATCCAACCGTAACCCTAACCCTAACCCTAATCCAAACCTAACCCTAACCCTCAACCGAACATGATCCATAACTCTAACCCTAACACTAACCCTAAACTTAATCCTAATCCTAACTCTTAAACTAACTCTTACCGTAACCTGATCACTAACCCTGATCCTCACCCTAATTTTAAAACTAAACCTAAACCTAACCCTATCCTGATCCCTAACCATGATCCTCAACCTAATTCTAAAACTAACCCTAAGCATAACCCTAACCAGATCCCTAAACCTGACCCTCACCCTAATTCTAAAGCTAACCTTAAAACTACCCTAACCCGTACCCTAAGAGTAACCTTAACTCTTACCTAATACTAAACCTAAACCTAACCCTTAACCTATCACTAACCCTAACCATAACCCTAACTCTAAACATAACACTTACACTAACTTTAAAACTAAACCTACTTTTAACCCTAACAGGAACACTATCCCTAATCCTAACCCTAACCCTAACACTTACCCTAACCCTACACTTAACCCTGACATTTACCTAGTCATAATAACTTTATCCCTAACTCTAACCATAATCCAATCATAACCCTAACACAAATCCTATCCCTAACACTTACCCTAACACAAACCCTAACCCGAACCTTAACCCTAACCCAATCCCTAACCCGAACCCTAACCCTAACCCTTACACTAACATTAAACCTAAATCTAACCCTAAACCTAACACTAACCCTAATCCTAACCGCAACTCAAACCTAACACTAACTGTAACCCTAACCCTAACACTAACCCTAACCCTAACACTAACACTAATCCTGACATTAACATTAACCCTAAAACTAACAATATCCCTAAACATATCTCTAACCCTAACCCAAACAGCAATCCTAACCCTAACCCTTATTCTAACAGGAATCCTAACCCCTACCCTAACCCTAACACTAACCCTAACTGTAAACCTAACCCTACCAAATCCCTATCCTGAAACTAAACCCTAATCCAAATGATAAACTTAAACCAAATCAAACCCTAACCCTTAAGTTACCCTAACCCTAACACTACCTTAACGCTAAACGTTACCCCAACCCTAACCCCAACACTAACCCTATAACAAAACTTAACCATAATCCTAATGCTAAACATAACATTTACCCTAACCATAACCCTAATAGTAACCCTAACACTAACCCTACTTTTACCCATAACCCTAAAACTAACCCTACACTTACCCTAACCCTACACTTACCCTAACCCTAATTCTAAACCTAATCCAAACCTAACCCTAACCCTAACACTAACACAAACCCTAACCCTAATCCTAACCCTAACCCTTACCCTAACCCTAACTCAAACCAGAATCCTAAACCTAACCCTATCCCTAACCCTATTCCTAACCCAAACACTAAGCTTAAACCTAACCCTAACCCTTACTCTAAGACTAACACTAACCCTAACCCTAAACCTAACACTAACCTAACTCTAATTCGAAACCTAACCCTAACACTAACCCTACACATTCCCTAAATCTAACACTAAACCCAAAATTAACCCTAATCCTAATACTATCCCTAACCTGATCCCTAATCTAACATTAATACTAACCATACCCCTAACCTTAACACTAACACTAACACTAACCCTTACATGAAACCTAACCCTAACCATAACACTATCCCTAAACCTAACCCTAACCCTAACCCTAACCCTAACCCTAAACCTAAACCTAAATATAACACTAACACTAATCCTAAACTTAAACCTAACACTTATCCTAACCCCTAGCCTAACCCTAACACTAACTCTAACCCTAACCCTACAATAAAGCCTAACCCTAACAAGTACCCTAAACCTAACACTAAACCTAACCCTAACCTTAACTCTAACCCTAATGGTATCCTAAACCTAACCCTAATCCTATCACTAACAATAACCCTAACATTAACATTAAACCTCACCATAAATGTAACCTTAACCCTAACACTTACTCTATACCTAACCCTAACACTAACCCTACACCTAACTCTATCACTAACCCAAACAATAATCCTAAACCTAAACCTAACCCTAACTGTAACAGTAACCCTACTCCTAACCATAAACTTAAATGTAACCCTAACATGAACTCTAAACCTAATCCTAACTGTAACCGTAACATGCACCCACACTCCAACCCTAACCTTAACTGAACAATAATGTAACACTAACCAAAAGTCAACTGTAACCCTAACTCTAAAACTAAACCTAACCTGAACCCTAAGCCTAAACCTAACCCTATCACAAACACTAAAACTAACCCTAATCCTAACCCTAACCCTAATACTCATCCTAACACTAACCATTACCCTAAACTTAACTGTATCCCTAAGCCTAACCCAAACCCTAACACTAATACCAATCCTAACACTAAACCTAACACTAACCCTAACACTAAACCTAACCCTAACCCTACCACTAACCCTAACCCTAACCTTTACCTAATGCTAACTCTAAACCTAACACTAACCAAAACCCTAAAGCTAGAACTAATCCAAAACCTAACTATAGGCCTAACTTAAACACTAATGCTAACCCTATCCTTAACTCTAACCCTAAAACTAACTCAAACCGCAACCCTAACCCTAAACCTAATCCCCACAGTAACCCTAACCCTATCCCTAACCTATCCCTAATCTTATCCACAATCCTAACTCTACCTCTAATCCTATCCATTACCCTAAGCCATACCCTCACCCTAATGCTACCCTAGTCCTAACACTGATCTTTAGCCTATCTGAAACCATAACTCTATTTCTAGTCCTAATTCTTGGCCTCATTCTAGCTTTAGCCCTAAACCAAACCCTAACCCTTATTCTGACCCTAACACTAACCCTAGATCTAAACCTGACCCTAACCCTAAACCAGACCCTAACTCTATTCCTACCAGTAAACCTATAATTAAACCTAACGGTAATAACAGCACTAGACTGAACCTAATCCGAAATAGATTCATAAATCTAGCCGTAGCCCTAAACAAAAACCTTGAACTAGCCCTAAAAATAATCCTTAACCTAACACAAAGAGTAACCCCATCCCTAGACCCAACGCTATTCCTAGTTTTGGCTCTAACCCTGACCCAAACACTGACGCTTACCCTAACACAATCCCTAGCTCTAAACTTTATCCTAACCCAAAACCTAACCCTAACACTAGACTTCTCCATAATCCTAACCCTAAAACTAGCCGTAACCATAACCCGAGCTCTTACATTACCCATAGCCCTAAAGCTAGCCATAAACATCATAAAACCTAGAACTTATCCTAGCCCTAAACCTAGCTCTGATCGTAACTCTAAACATAACCCTAGACCTAACCCTAACCCTAAACCTGCCCTAGTCCTGAACCTAACTCAAACTCTAACCCTTTCCTTAATAATAACACTAACCCTAACCCTAACCCTAACCCTAGCCCTGACTCTTACCCCAACCCTTGCCCTAGACCTAACCCTAGCTCAAACCCTAATACTTACCCTAAACCTAACCCTGACACTAACCCTGGGCCTAACCCTAACCCTAGCCATAAACTTATCCTTAATTCTAGCTCTAACCTTAGTTCTAACCCTATCCATTACCCTAAAGATAAGCCTAAACCAAATGCTAACCCTAGGCCTAACACTAACCTTGTCGCTAACAATAACCATATCCATTACTCTAAACCTAACCTGAATCCTAAACCTAACCCTATCCATTACCCTAACTCTAACCCTAGCCCTACTGCTAATTCAATCCTGAACTCTAAACCTTAAACTAAACCAAACACTACCCAGACCTTGACGCTTATAATACACCTAGCTCTAAACCTGACTCTTAACCTAAACGTAATCCTTACACTAGACCTAGCCATAACACAACCTTAAAACTATCCCTAACAATAACCCTCGACCTGACATTAGCCCTCACCCTAATCCTAGCCCTAGCCCTAACAAAAACCATCAAACCTAGCCCTAAATTTAGCCTTAATCATAACCCGAATCCTAACCTACCCCTAACCCTAATTCTAACTCTTGCCCTATCCTTAAACCTAGCTATAACCCCATCCCTTTCCCTAAACATAACCCAATCCCTAACATTAACACTAACCCTAAACATAGCCCTAACCCTAGGGCTAATCCTAGCCCTAATTTAGACCTAACCTTAAACACACCCCTTACCCTAGCTCTAAGACTATCTCTAACTCTCGCCCTAGCCCTATTTCTAGTTCTAACCCTATCTGTTATCATAACTGTAACACTAGCCCTAACTTTAGCCCTGACCATAGCCCTAGGCCTACACCTAGACCTAACCATAACAATTAATATAAGACTAAACCTCACCTTACTACTAGCCCTAACACTATTGCTAATCCCCAAACTAGCCCTAACCCTAGCCCTAGCTCTAAAACAAAACTGAGCCATAGCCACAACCCTAACCCTAACCCTAAAACAAAACTGAGCCATAGCTCCAACCCTAACCCTAACTTAAACATAACCCTAGATCTGACATTAGCACTATCCCTAATTTTTACCCTAACCCTAACACAAATCCTTACCCTACGCCTATCCTTAACCCTCACCTAATTTGAGTCCTATCCCTAATCCTAAAAGTAACACTGATCCTGACTCTGACCCTAACACGAACCCTATCTCTATTCATCCCACTAAACCTAAACCTAATATAAACAGTAGACCCAGTCCTAATGCTAACCATTATACTAGCCCTAATCATAACCATAGTTCTTACATAAGCCGTAGTCCTACACTAGCCCTAACCTAACTCAAATCCTAGCCCTAATCCGGGCCCTAACCCTAGTTTTAATCGTAGCCCTAGCCCTATCTTTAGCCCTAACACTTAACCTAAACCTAACCCTAAACCTAACCTTGTCCTAACACCAAACATAAATCGAACCATAACCCTATTCCTAACCATAACACTAGCCCTAAACCTAGATATAATTTTATCCATTACCCTAACCATAACTCTAAGCAAATTCTAACCCTAGGCATAACCCTAACCATATCTCTATCCTAACCCTAACCCTGATCCTAACTGTAGCTCTAATCCTATCCATTAATTGAACCAAATTTTAACCAAATTCTGTCTCTAGGCCTACCTCTAACCCTATGCCTTAACTTAACCCTGTCTATTAATCTAAACCTAACCTGAACCTGAAACCTAACCATATCCATTACCCTAACTCAAAGGCTAATTTTAGCCCTAAACCTAAAACTTAACCTAACCCACACCCTAACCCTGACTCTGACCCTAATAATACCCCTAGCAGTAAACCTGACCCTAACCCTCAAGGTAACACTTACAATAGACCTGGCCATAAACCTAAACCTAAAACTATCCCTAACCATAACCCTAGAACTGACATTAGCCGTAGAACTAATCCTAGCCCTAACCCTAGCACAAACCATCCCCCTAATCCTAGCCCTAAGCCTAGCCTTAATCCTAATCCTAACCTTAACTGGAACCCTAACCCTAATTTTATCCCATGCCCTAGCCCAAAATATAGCTGTACCATCATACCTTACCCTAACTGTAACGCTAACCCTAACCCTAGCCCTAACTCTAGGCCAAAACCTACCACTAACCTTAGGGCTAATCCTAGCCCCAAATTAACCCTAATCCTAAACCTAATCCTACCCCCAGCCCTAAGAGTAACTCTCACTCTCTCCCTAGACCTATCCTTATTTTAAAACATAAACCCTAGCCCTATCCCTAGCCCCAATCCTAACTCTAAACATCAATGTAGCCCTAAGCCTGGTTGTAAACCTAATCTTAAACCCAAACCTCACCCTAACACTAGCCGTAAACCTAATGCTAATTGGAAAACTAGCTCTAACCCTACTATAGCCCTAAAACAAAACCAAGCCATAATCCTAACCGTAACCCTTAAACTAAACCAAACACTAACCTTAAACCTATCCCTAAACTTAGCCCTAATTTGAGTCATAACCCTAATCATAGAAATAATCCTGACCCTGAGTCAGACCCTAACACTACCCCTAACTCTAAACATTGCCCTAATGCTAACCCTAGAACTAGCCCTAATCAGAAAACTAGTTCTTTCATTAGCTGTAGCCCTAATGCTAAAACAAATCCTAGCCTAATCCGAGCCCTGACTCTAACCCTTTCCCTAACTGTACCTCTAACACTATCCCTTACCCTAAGCCAAACCCTCTCCCTAATGCTATTCTAGTTCTAACCTTAATTCTTAGCCTACCCCAAACCCTAACTCTATTACTAGTCCTAAACCTAGCCCTCATTCTAGCTTTAACTCTAATCCTAACCCTGACCCTTATTCTGATCCTAACACTAACCCTAGATCTAAACCTGAAACTAACCCTAAACCGAAAACTAACAGTACCCTTACCGGTAAACCTATACTTAAACCTAACAGTAACACTAGCACTAGAACAAACCTAAACCTAAATATAGTCATAAATCTAGCCTTAGCCCTAAAACAACCCTAGCACTAGCCCTAACAATAACCCTTAACCTAACTTAAAGACTAAACTTATCACTAGACCAAATGCTAGTCCTAATTGTGGCCCTAAGCATAAAACTAAACCTAACCCAACAATGACACTTACCCTAATAGAAACCCTAACTCTAAAACTTATCCTAAATCAAAACCTAACCCTAACACTAGATTTATCCATAACTCTGACCCTAACACTAGCCATAACAATATCCCTAGCTCTTACATTACATATAGCCCTAATGGTAGGCCTAAACATCACACAAACCTAGCCCTTATCCTAGCTCTAAACCTAACCTTATTCATAACCCTAACCATAACCTTAGACCTAACCCTTATGCTAACCCTTGCCCTAGCCCTAACCCTAGCTCAAACTCTAATCCTCAGTCTATACATAACCCTAACCCTAAACCTAACCCTAGTCCTGACTCAAACCCTAACCCTTGCCCTAGCCCTAACCCTAGCTCAAATGCCTACATTTACCCTAAACCTAACCCTAACATTAACCCTAGGCCTAACCCTACCCCTAACCCTAATCCTAACCTTAACCCTAGCCCTAAACTTAGCTCTAAACATATCCATTACCCTAAAGATAAGCCTAACCCAAATGCTATCCCTTGGCCTAATGATAACCCTATCACTAACGCTAACCCTATTCATTACTCTAAACCTAACCAGAACCATAAAACTAATTCTTTCAATTACCATAACCCTAAGCCTAACCCACTGCTAATTCAAGCATTAGCCCTAAATCTTAACCTAAACCAAACCCTATCTGGACCCTGACCCTAATAATCACCTCGTTCTAAACCTGACCCCTACCCTAAACGGAATCCTTATAATAGATATAGCTATAACCTAACACTAAAACTAATACTATCCATAAACATAGACCTGACATTAAGCCTAGCCCTAATCCAAGCCCTATCCCTAAAACAAACCCTCAGCTTAACACTAAACCTAGCCTTAATTCTAACCCATACCGTAACCTAATCCCTAACCCTATTTCTAACCCTCGCCGTAGCCTTAAAGCTAGCTATAACCCTATCCCTTCCCCTAAATCAAATCCTAAGTGTAACACTAACACTAACCCTAAACCTAACACTAACCCGAGTGCTAATCCTAGCCCTAATTTAGCCCTAACCCTAAACTTACCCCTAACCCTAGCCCAAATACTAAGTCAACCTCTTGACCTAGCCCTATTTCTAGTTCTAACCCTAACCCTAACCCTAACACTAGTCCTAACCTTATCCCTAATCCTAGCCATAGCCCTAAATCTAGATATAACCATAACAATAAATCTAAGCCTAAACTTGACCCTACCACTAGCCCTAACACTATTGCTAATCATAAAACTAGCCCTAACCCTAGGCCTAGTTCTAAAACAAAACTGAACCATGGCCCTATCCCTAACCCAGGCCTAACCTTAAACCTAGACCTAACATTAGCCATATCCCTATCTCTAATCCTAGTTCTAAGCCTAGATTTAATCCTAATCCTAATTTTAATTCTAGCCCTAACCCTAAATTTATCCCTTATCCTAGCACTAAACATAGCTGTAACATTATACCTTACACTAAGCCTAATGCTAACCCTAACCCTAGCTTTAACGCTAATCCTAAGCATGACCCTTATTCTGATCCTAACACTAACCCTAGATCAAAACCTGACCCTAACCCTAAACTGAAAACTAACACTATCTTTACCGGTAAACCTATACTTAAAGCTAACAGTAACACTAGAACTAGACCAAACCTAATCCTAAATAGAGTCATAAATGTAGCCTTAGCCCTAAATAAAAACCTATCCCTAGCCCTAACAATAACCGTTAACCTAACGTAAAAACTAACTCTATCCCTAGACCCAACGCTAGCCATAAATCTGGCCCTCACCCTAAACCTAAACCTAACCCTACAATGACAGTTACCCTAAAACAAACCCTAGCTCTAAATCTTATCCTAACCCAAAACCTAACTAGAACACTGGACTTATCCATAACGCTAACCCTAAAACTAGCCATAACCATATCTTTAGCTCTTACATTACCCATACCCCTAATGATATCCATAAACATCACACAAACCATTGCCCTTATCCTAGCCATAATCCTAAAGTAAAGACTAACTCTATTGTAACCCTAACCATAAGCCGAGACCTAACCCTAAACCTAACCCTCGCCGTAACCCTAATTCTAACTCAAACTCTAACTTTAATCTAAACATAACCCTAACGCTAACCCTAACATTAGCCCTCACTCTAACCCTAACCCTCACGCTAGCCCTGATCCTAGCTCAAACACTGACACTTACCCCAAAACTAACCCAGACTCTAACCCTCGGCCTAAACCTAACCCTATTACTAATTCTAACCTCATCCCTAGCCCTAACCTTACCTCTAATCCTATCCATTACCCTAAACATAAGCCTAAGCCAAATGCTAACCCTAGGATTAACGGTAACACTATTGCTAAGACTAACCATATTCCTTACTCTAAACCTAACCAGAACCCTTAACCTAACCCTATCAATTACCCTAACCCAGACCCTAAACCTATTGCTAAAACTAATTCAATGCTTAACCCTAAATCTTAACCTAAACCAAACCCTACTCGTACCCTGACCCTAATAATAAACCTAGCTTTAAACCTGACCCTTAACCTAATCTTAACCCATACACTAGAGCTAGCAATAGCCTAACCCTAAAACTAACCATAACCATAAATCCAGACCTGACATTAGCACCAGTCCTAATCTTAGCCCTAACCCTAACACAAACACTAGTCCTCATCTTAGGCCTATACCTAGCCTTAATGCTATACCAAACCCTAACTCTAGCCCTATCTCTAATTTTAACTCTCACCCTAGACCTGAACTTAGGTATAACCCCATCATTATCCCTAACCCTATCACTAAACCTAACCCTAACACTATCCATATCAATAGCCCTAACCATAGGCATAACCCTAACACTAACCCTAACACTAATCCTAGCCCTAATTTAGCCCTAAACATAACTCTACCCTAACCTTGGCCTAAGACTAACTCTAACTCTCCCCCAGCCCTTTTTCTAGTTCTAACCCTATCCATTACAATAAACATAACACACTCCCTAAACTTAGCTCTAACCCTAGCCCTAGACCCTACTCTAGATCTAACCATAACTCTACATTTGACTCTAACCCTAAGTCTAATCCTCAACCTACCACTAGACCTAACACTATTGCTAATCCTAAAACCAGCCGTAAACTTAGCATTATCCCTTAAACAAAACCGAGACATTGTCCTAACCCTAAATGTTAACCTAAACCAAAACCTAACCCTAAACGTAGCCATAAACTTCTAGCTGTAATTCATGTCCTAGTCCTAAAATTAACCCTGACCCTGACTTACATTCTAACACTAACGTTAGTTCTAAATATCACACTAATCCTAAAGATAGTGCTAACAATAAATCTAGACCAAATACTAACTCTAATCATAACCTTAGTTCTTATATTAGCCATAGCCCTAACCCTAGCCCTCAAGCTAACAGAAAAACTGGCCCTAATCTGAGCCCTAACCCAAGAAGTAAACCTAAACCTAAACCTAAACCTAGCCATAGCCCTAACCCTAACCCTAAACAGAGCCCTATCCCTAGCTCTAACTCTATCACTTACCCTAAGCCAAACCCTATCCATAATGCTAACCTTAGTCTTAATCCTAATCTATAGCCTAATCCAAACCCTAATCCTATTACTAGTCCTAACCCTAGCCCTCATTGTAACTCTAACCCTAACTCAAATCCTTACCATAACACAAACCCTCAGTCTAAATCTAACCCTCACCCTAAACCAAACCCTAAAACTAGCCCTACCAGTAAACTTATACCTAAACCTAACCGTAACTCTAGCCCTAGACCTAAACCTAATCCTGAATATAGCCATAACTCTAGACCTAGACCTAAAAATAATAACCCTGAGCCCTAGCCCTAACATAATACTTAACCTAAAGCAAATACTAGCCGTATCCTTAGACCTAACTCTAGTCCTAATTCTGGCTTTCAGCTTAAACCTAACTCGAACCTGAACACTGACCCTAAGACTAACACTAAACCTAGCTCTAAACCTGACCTAACTGAAAACCTTAACCTAACACTAGACATAGCCATAACTCTAACCCTAAAATTAGCTCTAACCAGAAGCCTAGATCTTTCATTACACATAGGCTTAACCCTGGGCCTAAACCTAACACAAAACCTAGCCCTAATCTGAGGCCCAAACCTACCCTAAGCATAACCATGATCCTAAATGTAGCCCTATCCCTAACCCTCACCTTACACATAACCCTAGCTCAAAGCCTAACCCTTAGCCTAAACATAACTGAAGCCCTATTTCTAAACAAAAACCTAACCTTAGCCCTAATCCTAACTTTAAATCTAGTACTAACACTAGTTCTAACCGTAACATTACCTTAACCCTAACCCTAATGATAACCCTAGCCCTAAACCTAACCCTATCCCTAACACTAATCATAAACCTAACCCTCAACCTAACCCTAAACCTAAACCTTGCCATAAACTTAACCCTAAACCTTACCATAAATCAAAACTAAATCTATCCCTAAACCTATATTTAACCATAACCTAAACTTAATCCTAAACCTAATCTTACATCTAATCCAATGCATTACTCTAAAACTAACCCTAAACCTAATGAAGACCCTAGCCCTAAACCCAACCCTAACCATAACCATAATCATAATCCTAACCCAGACCTAACACTAAACCTAACACTTCCGCTAGCCCTAACCATAGCTTAATCCCTAACCCTTACCCTAACCCTAACACTAGCCCAATTCCTAACCATAACGCTAACTCTAGCCCTAACCCTAACACTAAACCTAGCCCTTATCCTAGCCCTAATTTAGCCCTATTCCTAAACCTAACCCAAACCCTAGAATTAAGACTAACTATTATTCTCAGACAAGACCTATACCTACTTCTAACCCTATCCCTTACCGTAACCCTAACCCAAGCTCTAATCCTAGTCGTAACACTTGCACTATCCTTAGCCCTAGTACTAACTCTAGATCGAAACCTATCTCTAAAACTAACCCTAACCCAATGCCTCAGCCTAACCCTGAAACTAGTTCTAACCCTAAGGCTAATTCTAAAATAGCCCTAACCCTAGCCCAAGCCCTAAAACAAAACGGAGCCATACCCCTAACACTAACCCTTACCCTAGAACAAACCCTAACACCACTCCAGCCCTAGTGCTAGCCCTAATTTGACACCAAATCCTAACCCTAAACATAACCATGACACTGACTCACATCCCAACACTAAACCTAGCTTTAAACATCACCCTAACTTAAACCTAACACTAACACTAGACCTAGCCCTAAACCTAACCCTAAAACTAACCCTAATAGTAACCCTAGTTCTTACAATAGCTGTAACCATAACACTAGCCCTATCCCTAATACAAAACTAGGACTAATCCAAGACTTAACACAAGCTTTAACCCTAAATCTATCCCTAAATCTAGGCCTAACCCTAGTTTTAACTCTATTTCTTACCCTAAGCCAAACATCACCCTAATGCTCACCATATTCTTAGCACTAATCCATAGCCTAACCAAAGCCTAAATCTATAACTAGTCCTAACCCTAGCCTTCATTCTAGATCTAACCACATCCCTAACCCTAACCCTATCCCTGACCATTATTCTGACCCTAACAATAATCTTAGGTCTAAATCTAAACCTAACCCTAAAACGAATCCTAACTCTAGCCCTACTGGTAAACATATCTAAACCTAACCCTAACACTAGCCCTAGAACTAAACCTAATCCTAAATCTAGCCATAACTATAGCTTTTGTCTTAAAGACAAACTAGACCTAGCCTTAACAATAACCCTTAACTTAACCCAAAGTCTAACCCTACATCTAGACCTAACCCTGGTTCTAATTCTGGCTTTAATCCTAACCATTACCCTACCCGAGCACTGTCAGTGACACTAACACTAACCCTAGCTCTAAACTTAACTTTAACACTAAATCTAAAACTAAAACCAGTCTTAATCATTACCATACTAGCATTAACCATAAAACTAGTCTTAATCTTTACTCTAGCTTTTACATTAGCCATTGCCCTAACCTATCACAAAACCTAGCCCTACCAAGCCCCACCTTAGCTTTAACCCTAAAAATAATCCTAACAATAACCCAAGCCCTAACCATAACCCTAAGCCTAACCCTAGACCAAATCCTAACCATAAACCTAGCCCTAACCCTAGCTCTAACCCTATTCTTTACCCTTAGATAGCTATAATCCTTATGCTAACCCTAGGCCAAACCCTAATCATAGCAATAGCCTTAACCCTCTCCATTAACCTATACCTAACCTGAACCCTAAACCTAACTGTGTCATTACCCAATTCCTAAACATAAGACTAATTTGAGCCCTAAACCTAAACCTTAACCTAACACAAACCCTAAACTTGACTCTGACTCTAATAATACCCATAGCTCTATACCTGACCCTAACAAGAAACCTAACCTTTACAATAGACCTAGCCATAAACCTAAAGCTGAAACTATCCATTACTGTACTCTAGACCTGGCATTAGACGCAGCTCTAATCCTAGCCCTAACCCTAATACAAAACTTAGCCCACATCCTAGCCATGAACCTCACCTGAATCATAACCCTAACCCTAATGATAACATTAACCTTAATTCTAATTCTCGCCCTAGTCCTAAAAGTAGCTATATTCCCATCCCTTACCCTAAACCTAAACCTATCCCTAACCCTAACACTAACCCTAGCCCTATTCCAAGCCCTAATTTTGCCCTATCTTTAACCTTAATCCTAGTCCTACGAATAACTCTAACACTCACACTAGTCCTATACCTAGTTCTAACCCAATTCCTGAGCATCATCATACACCTAGCCCTAAACGTAGGACTACCCTAGCCCTATATTTAGCTCTATATCAAAATCTAGATCAAAAACCAACTCTAAATTTAACCATAACCCTAAGACTAAATCTAACCATAACTCTACTCTTATCCCTAATCTTTAACCTAGTCCAAATCTCACAACTACACTAGCCCTAACCATAAGACTAATTTTAAAACTAGCCCTAACCCTATCGCTAGCCCTAAAACAAAACCGAGTCATAGCCCTAACCTTAACCCTTAACCTAAACCAAACCCTAACCCTACACCTTGCCCTAACCCTATCCCTAATTATAGTCTAATCCTAACCACAAACTAACCCTGACCCTGATTCTGACCCTAACACTAACCCTGGCTCTAAACATCATTATCACTGTAAACCTAACCTTAACACTAGATCTAGACCCTAACTCTAACCCTATAACTAGCTGTAATCATAAAACTACATCATACATTAGCGGTAGCCTTAACCGTAGCCCTAAACTAACCCAAAATATAGCTTTAATCTGAGTCCTAAACCTAGCTTTAAACCTATACTTAAACCTAACACTAACCCAAACACTAGCCCTAATCCTATCATAACCCCAGCCCTAAACTTAGGCCTAACCCTATCCATTACCTTAATGATAACCCTAATCCTTCTGATAACCCTAGGCCTAACCCTAACCCTATACATTACACTAAACCAAAACTAAACCCTAAACCTAATCCTGTCATTGCGCTAATCTTAAATCTAACACTAATTTGAGCCCTGCACCCTTAACACAAACCGTAATCCTGACACTGATTCTAAAAATAACCCTAGATCTAAACCTGACCCTAACCAAAAACCTAACCCTTACACTGGGCCAAGCCATAAATCTAACACTAAATATATCCCTAACTGTAACTCTAGACCTGACATTAGCAATAAACCTAATACTATCCCTAACCTTAAAACAAATCCTAGTCCTCATCGTAGCCCTAAAGATAGCCTTAATCATAACCCTAACGCTAACCCTAGTTCTAACCCTAACAGTAGCCTTCGCCCTTGCCCTAAACCTAGCTATAAACACATCCTTACCCTAAACTGAACCCGAACTCTAACCCTAACCCTAATGGTAACCCTTGCCTTAGTTTTAGCCCTAGCACTAACCCTAGATCAATACCTAACTCTAAATCTAACCATAACTCGATGTCTAAGCCTATTCCTAAAACTAGCCCTAACCCTAGCCCTAATATAACCCTAGCCATAATTTAGCCCTATCCTTAAACCTAAACCTAACCCTAGCCCTAAGACTAACTCTAACTCTTACACTAGCCCTAGCATTCGTTATATTATTGTCACTTACCGTAACCCTAATCCTAGTCCTTACCCTAGTGCTAACCCTTGCCCTATCCTTATCCTAAGCACTAACCTTAGGCAAAACATAACTCTAAATCTAGCCCTAAACTGATGCCTAAGCCTAACCCTAACACTAGCCCAAACCATAACACTAATCCTAAAATGAGCCCTAACCCTAGACCTAGCCCTAAAACAAAACCAAGAAAGAGCTCTAAACCTAACCATTAACATAAACCAAACTCTAACCTTACAACTAGACCTAACCCTAGCTCTAATTCGAGTTGGAAACCAAACCTGAAAACTAACCCTGAACCTGTCACCGACTCTACAATTCTAGCTCTAAACATCACCCGAACCCTAAATTAACCCTAACACTAAACCTAGCACTAAAACCCTAAAACTAGCCCTAATTGTAAACCTAGTACTTACATTAGCTGTAACCCTAACCCTCGCCCTAACATAACCAAAAACCTAGTTCTAACCCTAACTTTAAAACTAACCTAACCCTAACACTAGCCCTAATTGGAACCATAATTTTAGCCTTAAACTGACCTCTAACTATATCCATTAATATAACCCTAACCCTAACCATAATGTTAACCCTAGACAAAAACCTAACCCTATCCTGAATTCTAACCATTTCATTACCCTAAACCTAACATGAATCCTAAATATAACCCTACCATTACCCTAATCCTAATCCTAAAATTCATTCAAGCCCAAAATTGAAACCTTAACCTATCCCAAACCCTAACCCAGACCTTGACCCTAATAATACCCCTAGCTTGAAACTTCACTGTAACCCAACACTTAACCCTTAGCCTTGATGTAGCCATAAACCTAATCCTAAACCTATATTTAACCAAATTCTGGACCTAAAATTAGCCCTAGCCCTAATCCTAGCCCTAATTGTAAAAACACACCTAGCCCTCATCCTAGTCCTAAAACTCCTTAATCATAACCCTAATTCTAGCCCTCCACCTAACCCTAATTCTAACCATCACCCTACCTCTAAATCTACCTATAACATCATCCCTTACCCTAAATTTAAACCTAACCCTAACCCTAAGCCTAGGCTTAAACACAGAACCTAGCCCTAATCCTAGCCCTAAATTAGCTCTATCTATAACCCTATCCTAACCCTAGCCATAAGACTAACTCTAAATCTTGCAGTAGCCCTAGCCCTGTCCCTAGTTCTATCCCTATCTGCTACTGTAAACCTAACACTAGCCCTAACACTTGCCCTCAAGTTAGTCGTAGCCCTAACCCTAACTAAATCTAACGTTAAACCTAAGCCTAAGCCTAACACTAAAACTAACCCTAACTCTAAGGATAATCATAAAATTAGCCCTAAAACTAATCCTAGCAGTAAACCAAAACAGAGCAATAGCCCTAACCCTAAACCTTAACTTAAACCAAACACTAACACTTCACCTAGACCTAAACCTAGCCCTAATTCGAGTCCTAAGCCTCACTTTAAAACTAATCCTGACCCACTCACCATAGTTCTAAACACTGCCCTAAACTCAAACCGAACTCTAACATTAACAATAGCCCTAATTCGACTCTTAACGCTAAACCTAAAACTAACCCTGACCCTGACTCCTATCCTAACAAGAACCATAGCCAAAAATATCAACCTAACCTTAAACCTAAACCTAGCACTCAAACTACCCCTAACCCTAACCGTAAAACTAACTCTAATGGTAACCCTAGTTCTTACATTAGCCATTGCCCTAAACCTAGCCCTAAACCTAACACAAAACTACCCCTAAACTGAGCCCTAAACCTAGCTTTAACTCTAACTCTAACCCTAACCATAGCCCTAACCCAAGATCTAAATCAATCCTTTAACCTAAGCGAAATACTAAACATAAGAGTAACCCTAGACCTATCCATAGTGCTCAGACTAACCAAAACACTAACCTGATTAATAGTCCTAACCCTAGCCTTTATTTTAACTCGAACACTATCCCAAAACCTAACTGTAACCCTGAACCTTATTCTGACCCTAACACTAAAGCTAGGTTTAACCTTAACACCAACCCTAACCCAAAATTTACCATACTCCTATCCCTAGACCTAACTCTGAACTTAACTCTCAGCCTAGCCATAATCATACCTCAGAACCTAACCCTTTTGCTAAACATAATCCTAAACCTAATCCTAGTTCTAACCCTCACCTTAACCCTAACACAAATCTAATCCTAACCATAAACCTAGCCCTAAACTTAACTCTAACTGTATCCATTACCCTAAAAATAACCCTTACCATAATGCTAATCCTAGGCATAACCCTAACCCTACGCTTTCCTCAAACCTATCAATTACCTTAAAGCTACCCTGAAGCCTAGACCTAACCCAATCATTACGGTAACCCTAACCCTAATGCTAATTCGAGCCCTAACCTAACCTCAAGCCTAAACCAAACCCTAAAACTGACCATGACCCTAATAATTCCCCTAGCTATAAACCTGACTCTTACCCTACCTAAACCTTACACTAGACCTAGCCATAAACCTAACCCTAATACTATTCCTAACCTTAACCCTAGATCTGATATTAAGCCTAGCCTTAATCCTAGCCCTAACCCTAACACAAACCCTAACCCTTATCTAGCCCTGAACATAGCCTTAATTTTATCCCTAACTCACACACTAGGCCTAACCCTAACACTAACTCTAGCCCTAATCTTAGCCCTAATTTAGCCCTATCCCTAACCCTAAAACTAACTGTAATTAACTCTAATTCTCACCCTAAACCTAACCCTAGTTCTAATGCTATCCCTTACTAGAACCCTAATCCTAGCCCTAACCCGTGGTTTAACCCTAGCCCTATTCATAGCCCTGGTCATAATCCTAGATTTTACCCTAACTCTAAATCTAACCTGAAACCTACGCCTAAACCGAAACCTAACACTAGGCCTAATACTAAAGTTAATCCTAAAACTAGCTCTAACCCTAGCTCTAGCCCTAAAACAAACTGATTCATAGCCATAACCCTAACCCTTAACCTAAATCAAACACAAACCCTACACCTAGTCCTAACCATATCCCTAATTCTAGTCCTAACCCTAACCCGAAAACTAACCCTGACCCTGACTGTGACCCTAACATTAACACTGGCTCTAAACATCATCATCACCGTAAACCTCAACCTAACACTAGTACTAGCCCTAACCCTAAATCTATAACTAGCACTAATCATAACACTACTTCATACATTATCCGTAGCCTTAACCCTAGCCCTACCTTAACCCAAAACCTAGCCTTAATCCGAGTCCTAAACCTAGCTTTAACCCTAAATTTAAACCTAAACCTAACCCAAAACTAGCCCTAATCCTATACATAACCATAGCCCTAAATTTTGGTCTAAATCTATCCATTACCCTATCAGTAACCCTAACCTTAAGCTAACCCTAGGCCTAACCCTAACCATATTCATTACAGTAAACCAAACCTAAACCCTAAAACTAACCCTGTCATTATCTTAAACCGAAACCCTAATGTAACCCAAACCATAAACCTGACCCTGAACCTAAATATAACCCTTGATATAAACCTGAATCTCACCCTAAACCTAATCCTTACACTGGACCAAGCCATAAACCTAACACTAAATCTAGCCCTAACTATAACCCTAGAACTGACATTAGCCCTAGCCCTAATACTATCCCTAACAGTAACACAAACCCTAAACCTTATCCTAGCCATAAACATAGCCTTAATCATAACCCTAACCGTAACTCTAGCCATAACCCTAATACTAACCCTTGCCCTAGCCCACAACCTAGTCAAAACCACAACCCTTACCTAAACGTAACCCTAACACTAACCCTAACCCTTGTTGTCACAATTGCCCTATCCTTAGCCTTAGCTTTAACACTAGATTGAAAACTAACTTTAAATCTAAACCTAACTCGATGCTGAAACCTAAAACTAGCCCAAACCCTGATGCTAATTCTAAAACTAGCTCTAACCCTAGCCCTAACTCTAACCCTAGCCATAATTTAGACCTATCCCTAACCCTAACCCTAACCCTAGCCCTAAGAATAACTCTAACTCTCACAATGGCCCTATCACTCATTCTAATCCTCTCCCTTCTCATAAAACTAACCCTATGCCAAATCCTAGTCCTAACCCTTGCCCTATACTTAGCCCTAGCAATAACCTTAGATAAAATCCTAACTCTTAATTTAACCCTAAACCGAAGCCTAAGCCTAATTCTAAGACTAACCCTAACCCTAACACTAATCCTAAAATTTGCCCTAACCCTAACCCTAGCCCTAAAACTAAACCGAGCCAAAGCTGTAACCCTAACCCTTAACCTAGACCAAACCCTAACCCTACACCTAGCCCTAACCCCTGCCTTAATTCGTGTTTTAAGCCAAACCCTAAAACTAACCCTGACCCTTACTCTGATCATAACACTAAACCGAGGTCTAAATATCACCCTAATCCTAGCCATAAACCTAACACTAAACCTAGCCTTAAAACACTAAAATTAGACATAATCATGACCCCTGTACTTATATTAGCTGTAACACTAACCCTAGCACTAACTTAACCCAAAACCTAGCCCTAATAATAACCATGACCCTAGCCCTGAACTGATTTCTAACTCTATCCATTACCATAACCCTAACCCTAACCCTAATGCTAATTCGAGCCCTAACTTTAAACCTTAACCTATCCCAAACCCTAACCCACAACTTGACCCTAATAATACCCCTAGCTCTAAACCTGACCCTAACCCTAAACCTAACCCTTACATAGTCATACTCATAATCCTAACCCTAATACTATCTTTAACCATAATTCTGGACCTGAAATTAGCCCTAGCACTAATCCCAGCCCTAACCCTTAAAAAAAGTACCTGAGCCCTCATCATATCCCTAAACCTAGCCTTTATCATAACCCTAACCCTAATCATAGTCCTAATCCTAATTATAACCCTCACCCTACCTCTAAACATAACTAAAAAGCCATCCCTTAACCCAAACTTTGCCCTAACTCTAAACCTAAACTCTAAACTCTAACTCTAAACCCTAAAACTAACCTTAACCCTAGTCTTAAACTAAACACTATACCTAGCCCTAATCCTAGCCCTAATTAGCCCTATCTTTAACCCTAACCCTAGCCCAAAGATTAACTCTCGCCCTAGCCCTAGCCCTAGTTTTAACCCTATCCCTTACCATAACCCTAAACCTAGCCATAATGCTTGCCCTATCCTTAGTTGTATCGCTAGCCCTAGATCTAAACCTATATCCAAATTTAACCCTAACCCAATCACTAAGCCTAAGCCTAACACTTACATTAGCTTTAATCCTAACTCTAGGACTAAAACAAAACCGAGTGTTAGCCCTAAACCTAAAGCATAACTTAAACCAAACCCTAACACTACAACTAGACCTAACACTAGCCCTAATTCAAGTCCTAACCCTGACCTTAAAACCAACCCTTACCTTGACTCATATCCTAACACTCACCCTAGCTCTAAACACCTCCCTCACCTTAAACTGAACCCTAAAAGTAACCCTAGCCGTAATACAAGTCCTAACTCTAACCCTAACCCTCCACTTGACCCTGACACCTATCCTAACATAAAACCTAGATATAAATATCACCCTAACCTTAAACCTAACCCTAACACTAAACCTAACCCTAATGGTAACCCTAGTTCTTACATTAACCATTGCCCTAACCTTAGCCCTAACCCTAACACAGAGCTTAACTCTAACCCTTGCCCTAAACCTAGGCCTAACCCAAAGCCTAATGCTAATCCTAGCCTTTATTTAATCCTATCCTAACCGTAAACCTAGCCATAAGACTAACTCTAACTCTTGCCCTAGCCCTAGTCCTAGTTCTATCCTTAGCCTTAATCCTAAACCTAGATCAAAGCCTAATCTAAATCTAAACCTAACTCTAAATTTAACTGTAACAATAAGCCTAAACCAAATCCTAACACTACCCAAAATCATAATGCTAATTGTAAAATGGGCCCTATTCATAGCACTAGCCATAAAGCAAAACCAAGTCATAGCCCTAATCCTAACCCTTAACCTAAATCAAATGCTAACCCTACAACTAGCCCTAAAATTAAGTCTAAAACTAACCCTGACTCTGACACTGACCGTAACACTAATCCTAGTTTTAAAAATCACCCTAACATTAATAACATTAATAACACTACATCTAGACTTAACCTAATCCTAAAACTAGCCATAATCAAAGCCCTAGTTCTAACCCTATCACTTACAATAACCTTATTCCTAGCCATAGTCTAGATTAACACTAGCCCTAACCTTAAACCTTGCCCTAACCCAGAACTAAACCAAGCTAAGTTGGTGTTAGTGTCAGGGTCTGTATTTGGATTAGGATTAGGGTTAGGGATAGAGCTTCAATTGGGATTGGTTAGGTCTAAATGTAGGGTTAATGTTTGGGTTAGGTTAAGGGTTATCATTAGGGCTAGGGCTAGGTTTTTTTTTTCGGTCGTGGGTGAGAGATATGGCTATATTTATGATTAGGTTTATGTCTAGGGCTAGTTTTAGCTTTAGGTTTAGGTATAGGTTTATGGGTAGGGCTAATTTGAGAGTTTGGTTTATGGTTAGGGTCAGGGTTAGTGTTAGTGTTCGGGTTATTGTTATAACTAGAATGATGGATA
The DNA here is from genome assembly GCF_047511675.1 of Marmota flaviventris. Taxonomy (NCBI): domain Eukaryota; kingdom Metazoa; phylum Chordata; class Mammalia; order Rodentia; family Sciuridae; genus Marmota; species Marmota flaviventris. Next base: position 115,304,690 of record NC_092500.1, read on the forward strand.
GGATTAGGACTAGTAATAAACTTAGGATTTGTTTTAGGCTAAGGATTAGGGTTAGGACTAGGGTTAGGATTAAGGTTAGCATTTGGCTTAGGGTAAGGGATAGGATTAGTGCTAGGGTTAGGGTTAGGGTTAGGGCTAGTGTTAGGGTTAGGTTTAGGTATAGGTTTATTTCTAGTGCTAGTGTTATGGGTCAGTTCAAGGTTAGGGTCAGGTTTAGACCTACGATTACCATTATGGTGAGAATAAGTGTCAGATTTGGGTTATGGTTAGAGCTAGAATGAGGGCTAAGGTTAGGACTACTAATAGGTTTAGGGTTTGGGTTAAAGTAAGGATTAAGGTTAAGACTAGTATTAGCATTAGGTTAGGATTAACTCAGGGTAAGGGATAGGGATAGAGATAGGGTAAGGGCTATGTCTAGGGTTAGGGTTAGGGCTAGTGTTAGAGTTAGTGTAAGGATTAACGCTAAGGTTAGGTCTCACTTTAGAGCTAGGTTTTTGTTAGAGTTAGAGCTAGGTTTAAATTTACAGACAATGTATGGAGTAGGGTTACGATTTGGGCTAGTTATAGGATTAGGGTTAGGACTAGGTCTAGTATTAGGGTAAACTAACTGGAAAACTGACCCTTGACAAAATCCTAAATTTAACACTCAGTATAGCCCTAACCTAACTCAAACCCTAAACCTAACCATAAACCTAAACATAACCATAACCATAATCCTAACCCTAAACCAAAACCAAAATCTAACACTAACCCCAACCATGTATCTAACCCTATTCATTACCCTAACCCTAAACCTAACCTTAATGATAACCCTAGCCCTAACCCTAACCCTAACATTAACTCTACCATAATCCTATCCTTAAACCCAAACCTAAAACTAACCCTCTCCCTACCCATAATTCTAGCTCAAAACAGAACCCTTACACTAACCATAACCCTAAACCTAACCTTAGTTCTAAACCTAACCCTAACCATAACTCAAGACCTATTCCTAACCTTAACCCTAGTTCTAACCTAAGCTCGAATCCGACCCACTTCCATAACCATAACTCTTACCCTAATGCTAACCCTAAGCCTAACCCTATCCCTATTGCTAATGCTAACCCTATCAATTACCCTAAACCTAACCTGAACCCTAAACTAAACCCTATCATTACCCTAACTCTAACCCTAATGCTAATTCGAACTCTAAACCTAAATCAGAATTTAAACAAAACCTTAAAATTTACCCTAACCTTAAAATTTTCCCAAGCTCTAAACCTGACCCTTACCCTAAGCCTAACCCTTGCACTAGATGTCACCTAAACTTAACCCTAAAATTATCTTTAACCATAACCCTAGATCTGATATTAGCCCTAGCCCTAATCCTAGCCCTAAAACAGCAACAACAACAACAACAACAAAAACACTAGCCGTCATCCTAGCCCTAAACCTAGCCTTAATCATAACCCTAACTCTATGCCTATCCCTATTCCTACTCTAGCCCTAACCCTACCTCTAAACCGAGGTATAACGCCATCCCTTATTCTAAACTTAAACCTAACCATAACCTTATCGCTAGGCCTAAACTGAACACTAACTCTAACCCTAATCCTGGCCTTAACTTAACCCTTATCCAAACCCTAACCCTAATTCTAGCCCTAAGACAAACTCTAACTCTCACACTAGCCCTATTCCTAGTTCTAACCCTGTACCTTACCGTAACTCTAAACCTAGCCCTAACCTTAGCCCTAACCCTTGCCCTATCCTAAGTCCTAGCCTAACCCTAGATCTAAGCCTAACTCTAAATATAACCGTAAACATAAGCCTAAGCCTAACACTAACAGTAGACCTAACACTAATACTCATCATAAAACTAGTGCTAACCCTAACCCTAGAACTCAAACAAAACTGAGCAATAGACATAACCCTAAACCTTAACTTAAAACAAACCTTGAATTACACCTAGAACAAATCCTAGCCCTAAGTTGAGTCCTAAACCTAATCTTAAAACTAACCCTGACTCTGATTTATACCCTAATACTCATCCTAGCTCTAAAACACCAATCTTACCTTAAACCAAACACTAACAGTAAACCTAGCCCTAATTTGATTCCTAATCCTAAAACTAACACTGTCCCTGATTCCTATGTAAAAAACTAACCCTAACCCTAACAATAATCCCTACCCTAACCCTAACTTAACCCTAATCCTAACAATAACCCGAACCCTAACCCTAACACTCACCCTAACCTAACCCTAACCATAAAACTAACACTAACTCTAATTATAAACATAAACCTAAACGTTAACCTATCACTGACCCTAACCCTAACTCTAACACTAACCCTAACCTTAACACTATCCCTAACCCTATCACTAACCGTAATCCTAACCACAACCCAATCCATAATCCAAACCATAACACTAACCGAAACATACACCATAAACTTAACCATAACTATGACCATAACCTAAATTTAATCCTAACTGTAAATTAATACTAACCCTAACCCTAACACTAACCCTAACCCTAACCCAAACCCTAACACTAACCCTAACACTAACCCTGTACCCTAAAGGAACTCTAACCCTAGCCCTAAAACTAAGCCTAACCCTAACCCTAATTTTAACCCTAAACCTAACACTAAAACTAACCCTAACCAAAAACCAAACCCTAACACTAAACTTAACACTAACCCTAACCCTATCACTAAACATAACTTTTACTGTAACCCTAAACCTAACTCTAAACTTAACCCTAAATCTCAACCTAACACTAACCCTAACCCTTCTGTAATATGAACCCAAACCTAAACCTAACCCTAACCTAACCCTAAACCTAACTATAACACAAACACTGAATCTAACCCTAAAACTAACCCTAACCTTAACCTAACTGTAATCATAACCCAAACCTAAAATTAACACTAACCATAACACAAACCCCAACTCTAACCCTAACACTTAAAGTAATCCTAAATCTAACCCTAAACCAAACACTAATCCTAACCTTAACCCTAAACATAACCTTAACATTAACCCTAACCCTAACAATTACACTAATACTAACCCTAAATTAACACAAACCCTAACCATAACCCTAACTATAACTCTAATTCTAAGCTTAACCCTATGTCTTATCCTTACTGTAACCCTCACACAAACCCTAACAGAAACCATAAAGCTACACTAACCTAACCCTCACCATAATCCATACCTAATCTGAACCCTAAGTTTAATACTAACCCAAAACCTAACCCTAATGGTAAACCTAACCATAATCCTTACCCTATCACTAACCCAAACCCTAAACCTAACACTAAACTTACCTTTAACATTAATGCTAACCCTAACCCTAACGCTAACGCTAACACTAACACTAACCCTACCCTTAAACCTTACTCTAACCCTATCCCTAACCCTAACTCTAACCATAATACAACCATAACCCTAAAACTAACCCTAAAACAAATCCTAACCCTAATGCTAACCCTAGCACAAACCCTAAACCTAACACTAACACTAACAGTATTCCTAATACTATCCTAACCATAATACTGACACTAACCCTAACTATAACTAAAAAAACTAACCCGAACACAAAACATAACACCAGCTTTAACCCTAATCCTAAACTTTAATCTAACCCTAACCCAAACACTAACACTAAACCTAACACTAACCCTAACCCTTATTCTAACACTAACTCTAAACTTAACACTATTCCAACACTAAGCCTAACTTTAACTGTAACCCTAACCCTAACCCTAACAATAACCCCAAACCTATAACTAATCCTAAACCTTTCACTAACACTATCCCTAACACTAACCCTAACACTAATCCTAACCCTAAAGGTATCACAACCCCTAATCCTAACACTAACCCTAACCATATACCTAACCATAACCAAAACACTAACACTAACACTAATCCTAACCCTAAACCTAACACTAACCTTAACCATAACCCTAAACCTAACTCTAATCCTATCCATAACCCTAACACTAATCATAACCCTAACCCTAACACTAACCCTATACCTCACCCTAACCCTAACCCCATCCATAACACTTTCTCTAACCCTAACCCTAACACAAACTCTAAACCTAACTCTAACCCTAAGTGAAACATTAACCCTAACCCTAACCCTAACCATCAACTTACACCTAACACTAATACTAAACCTATTCCTAAACCTAAACATAACAGTAAACCTAACACAAACCAACAACCTAACCCCAAAACTAACACAAACCCTAACCATAACCTTAACCTTTACACAAATCATAACTCAAACCACAACCGTAACCCTAAGCTAATCTAATCCCTAACCCTTACCTAACCCTAACTCTAACCCTTACCCTACACAAATCCTAATTCTATTCAAAAACCTAACACTAACCTTAACCTTAACCCTAAACCTAACCGTAACACTACCCTAACCCTAACCCTATCCCTAACACTAACCCTAAACCAATCCTAACCCTAAACCTAACAGTAACACTAAACCTAATGCTAACCATAAAACTAACCCTAACCCTAACCATAACACGAACCCTAACCCTAACACTAACACTAACCCTAAACCTAACCCTAATTCTCACCCTAACACTAACCCTAAATTTAACTCTAAGTGTTACACTAACACTAACGTTAACCCTAACCATAAATCTTACACTAACCCTAACAGTAAACATTACCCTAACCCTAACCCACACCCAAACCCATACCCTAAAACAACCCCTAAATCTTACACGAACCCTAACCCTATAACTAAGCCTAAACCTAACCCTAACACTAACACTAACCCTAACCCTAATCCTAACCCTAACACTAACCCCAAACCTATAACTTATCCTAAATCTATAACTGATTCTAAACCTACAACTAACCCTCATACTAACCCTAACCCAAACCCTAAACCTAACCTCACCTAACATAAACCATAACACTAATAATAACACTCACCCTAAAACTAACCCTAATCCTAACTCTTAAACTAACCCTAAACTTAACCCGATCCCTAACCTTGATCTTCACCCTAATTCTAAAACTAACCCTAAACTTAACCCTAATATGTACCCTAACAGTAACCCTACATCTTACCTAATACTAAACGTAAACCTAACCCTAAACCTATCATTAACCCTAACCGTAACCCTAACCCTAAACCTAACACTAACCCTAAATTTAACACTAACCCTAACTCTAACCCTAATCCAACCCTAACCCTAACCCTAACCCTAATCTAAACCCTAAGCCTAAGCCTCAACCTAACATGATCCATAACTCTAACCCTAACATTAACCCTAACACTAAACCTAACCTTAATCCTAATCCTAATTCTTAAACTAACCCTTACCGTAACCCGATCACTAACACTGATCCTCACACTAATTTTAAAACTAAACCTAAACCTAAACCTATCCCGAACCCTAACCATGATCCTCACCCTAATTCTAAAATTAACCCTAAACCTAAACCTAACCCGATCCCTAAACCTGATCCTCACCCTAATTCTAAAACTAACCCTAAACCTAACCCTAACCCGTACCCTAACAATAACCCTAACTCTTACCTAATACTAAACCTAAACCTAACCCTTACCCTATCACTAACCCTAACCGTAACCCTAACCCTAAACCTAACACTAACCCTAACTTTATCACTAAATCTACCCCTAACCCTAACAGTAACAATAACCCTAATCCTAACCCTAAACCTAACACTTACCCTAACACTACCCTTAACCCTAACACACTATCACTAAACCTCAATCTAACCCTAACCCTAACACTAACCCTAATCCTAACTGCAACCCAAACCTAACACTAACTGTAACCCTAACCCTAACGCTAACCCTAACCCTAACTCTAACACTAACACTAAACCTATCCCAAATTCTAAACCTAACCCTAACACTAATCCTAACCCTAACCATAACACGAACCCTAACCCTAACACCAACCCTAACCCTAAACCTAATGCTAAGTGTAACACTAAACCTAACACTAAACATAAACCTAACACTAACACTACCCCTAACTTTTATCCTAAAATGACTCTTAACCCTAACATGAAACCTGTCCGTAACACTAACCATAATGTTAACCCTAACCCTAACACCAAAATTAAACTTAACCCTTACCCTAACACTAACCCTAAGCATAAATCTAATACTAACCCTAACCCTAACCCTAATACAAACCCTAAACCTAACACAAACCCTAACTCTAACACTAACACTAAACCTAACACTAATGCTAAATCTAACCATACCCCTATCTCTAAATCTAACCCTAACCTTAAACTGAAACCTAACCCTAACCCTATCCCTAAAACAAACACTAAAAATAACCCTAATATGAACACTAATAATAACCCTAAACCTAACACTAAACCTAAATCTAACCATAAACCTAATCTTTACAATAACCCTAACCCTTACCCAAAACCTAACCCTAATTTTAACACTAACCCTAAACCTAACACTAACCCTAAGTCTATCACTAACTCGAACCCAAACCCTAACCCAAAACCTAATCTAACCCTAACAGTAACCCTAAACATAATTATAAACCTAAACCAAATACTAAAGGTAACCCTATCCCTAAGCCTAAAACTAAGTCTAACCGTAACCCTAACCCTAACGCTAAAACTAACCTATTTGTCTCCCTAACCTTAACCTTAACCTGAATCTTAATCGTAACTGTAACCCTAATCTTAACACTAAACTTAAACCTAACACAAACCCTAACACAACCCTAACATTAACCCTAACCCTAACACTAACAATAAATCTTTTCATAACCCTAATCCTAGCTCTAAATTTTACCCTAACCCTAACCCTAACACTAACACTAACTCTAACACTAACCGTAACCCTAACCCTTTCCCTAACCTAACACTAATCCTAACCCTAAAACGAACACTAACCCTAACACTAAACCTAACCAAAACACTCATGCTAACTCTAACACTAACCCTAACGCTAACTGTAACCTTAACACTAACCCTGATCCTAACCCTAATAGGACCTCTCACCTTAACACTAACAATAACCTTAGCCGCAACAGTAACTCTAACTTTATACTAACCCTAATCCTAACACTAACCCTAGATCTAAACCTAACAAAAATGCTAATACTAACCCTAACACTAACAGTAACCCTAACCCTTATACTAACACTCAATCTAACGCTTACCCTAACCTAACACAAAACCTAATCCTTACCCTAACACTAATCTTAACACTAAACCTAGCCAAAACACTAATAATAAACATAACACTAACCCTAAATCTAATCCTAACCCTAACAATAACACTAACTGTAACCATAACAGGAACTCTCACCATAACCTTAACAATAACACTACCACTAACACTAACCCTAACCCTAAACCTAAATATCCTTTAAATAAATAAATAAATAAATAAATATCCTAACTAAAGCTAATCCTAACACTAACCCTAACCCTAAACCTCAACCTAGCACTAACCCTAACCCTAACCCTAACTCTAACCTATCACTAACCCTAACCCTACCTGTAACACTAACCCTAATTCTGAACCTAACTGTAAACCTAATTCTAACATTAACCGTAATCTAAACATAACATGACTGCTATCCCTGACCCTAACCATCCACCTAACTGAACCCTAATTTTACATTAAACTAACCCTAACAGTAACCCTAGCCCTAAAACTAACCCTATCCTTAACCTAACCCTAACCCTTACCATAACCATAACCTAACCCTAACACTAACCCTAACACTAACAATAACCCTAAACCTAACAATAACCCTAAACATATCTCTAACCCTAACCCAAAGAGTAATCCTAACCCTAACCCTTATTCTAACAGGTATCCTAACCCCTACCCTAACCCTAACACTAACCCTAACTGTAACCCTAACACTAATGAATCCCTAACCTGAAAACAAAAACGAATCCAAACGATAAACCAAAACCAACTCAAACCCTAACCCTTAAGTAACCCTAACCCTAACCCTAACACTACCTTAACACTAACCCTACCCCAACCCTAACCCCAACATTAACACTATAAATTAAACTAACCATAACCCTAACACTAAACCTAACATTAACCCTAACCATAACCCTAATAGTAACCCTAACACTAACCCTAATTTAACCCTTAACCCTAAAATTAACCCTATACTTACCCTAACACTAACTCTAAACCTAATCCAAACATAACCCTAACCCTAACACAAACCCTAACCCTAATCCTAATTCTAACCCTTATCCTAACCCTAACTCAAACCATAATCGAAAACTAACCCTATCCCTAACCCAAACACTAAGCCTAACCCTAACCCTAACCCTAAACCTTATCCTAAGACTAACACTAACCCTAACCCGAACCCTAAAACTAACCTAACTCTAATTCAAAACCTGACCCTAACACTTATCTTAACACTATCTCTAAATCTAACACTAACCCTAAAATTAACCCTAATCCTAACACTATCCATAACCTGATCATAACACGAGACCTAGCAATAAACCTAACTCTAAAACTATTCCTAAACTTAACCCTAGGCCTGATATTAAGCCTATCCTTAATCCTAGCCCTAACTCTAACACAAACCCTAGCCCTTATCCTAGCCCTGAAGATAGCCTTAATTTTATCCCTAACCCACACACTAGGCCTAACCCCAACACTAACCCTAGCCCTAATCTAGGCATAATTTATCCCTATCCTTAACCCTAACCCTAACTCTAGCCCAAAGAATAACTCTAAATCTCACCCTAAACCTAACCCTAGTTCTAACTCTATCCCTTACTAGAACCCTAATCCTAGCCTTAACCCTTTGTGTAACCCTAGCCCTATTCATAGCCATGGTCATAATCCTAGATCTAACCCTAACTCTAAAACTAACCCGAACCCTACGACAAAACCTAAACCTAACACTAGCCCTGACACTAAAGCTAATCCTAAAACTAGCTCTAACCCTAGCTCTAGCCCTAAAACAAACCTAGTCATAGCCATAACCCTAACCATTAACCTAAACCAAACTCTAAACCTACACCTAGCCTTAACCATATCCTAATTCTAATACTAACCCTAACCCAAAACTAACCCTGACCCTGACTCTGACACTAAATTCTAACCCTGGCTCTAAACATCATCATCACCGTAAACTTCAACCTAACACTAGACCTAGCCCTAACCCTAACCCTGTAACTAGTGCTAATCATAACCATACTTCATACATTAGACATAGCCTTAACCCTAGCCCTAACCTAATCCAAAACCTATCCTTAATCTGAGTCCTAAACCTAGCTTTAACCCTAAACTTAAACCTAAGCCTAACCCAAAACTAGCCCTAATCCTATACATAAATCCTAGCCCTAAAATTATGTCTAAACCTATACATTACCCTATCAGTAACCCTAATCTTAAGCTAACCCTAGACCTAAACTTAACCCTGTCCATTACACTAAACCAAACCTAAACCCTAAAACTAACCCTGTCATTACCTTAAACCGAAAGCCTAACATAACCCAAACCCTAAACCTGACCCTGAACCTAAATATAACCCTTGATATAAACCTGAATCTTACCCTAAATGTAATCCTTACACTGGACCAAGCCATAAACTTAACACTAAATCTAGCCCTAATTATAACCTTAGAACTGACATTAGCCCTAGCCCTAATACTATCACTAATGCTCACACAAATCCTAAACCTTATCCTAGCCATAAACTTAGCCTTAATCATAACCCTAACCCTAACTCTGCCATAACCCTAGTACTAACCCTTGCCCTGGCCCTAGCCCTAAACCTAGACAAAACCACACCCCTTACCCTAAATGTAACCCTAACTCTAACCCTAACCTTTGTTGTCACAATTGCCCTATCCTTAGCCTTATCTTTAACACTAGATTGAAAACTAACTTTAAATCTAAACCTAACTCGATGCCGAAGCCTAAAACTAGCCCAAACCCTGATTCTAATTCTAAAACTAGCTCTAACCCTAGCCCTAACTCTAAACCTAGCCGTAATTTAGCCCTATCCCTAACCCTAACCCTAACCCTAAGAATAACTCTAACTCTCACAATGGCCCTATCACTCATTCTAATCCTCTCCCTTCCCATAAACCTAACCCTATGCCAAATCCTAGTCTTAACCCTTGCCCTATCCTTAGCCCTATTACTAACCTTAGATAAAAACCTAACTCTTGATTTAACCCTACACTGAAGCCTAAGCCTAATTCTAAGACTAGCCCTAACCCTAACACTAATCCTAAAATTTGCCCCTAACCCTAACTCTAGCTCTAAAACTAAACCGAGCCAAAGCTCTAACCCTAACACTTAATCTAGACCAAACCCTACGCCTACACCTAGCCCAAACCCCTGCCTTAATTCGACTTTTATGACAAACCCTAAAACTAACCCTGACCCTTACTCTGACCATAACACTAAACCGAGGTCTAAATATCACCCTAATCCTAACCATAAATCTAACACCAAACCTAGCCCTAAAACACTAAAATTAGCCATTATCATGTCTCTAGTACTTACATTAGCTGTAACCCTAACCCTAGCACTAACTTAACCCAAAACCTAGCCCTAATCATAACCATGACCCTAGCCCTGAATTGATTTCTAACTCTATCCATTACCATAACCATAACCACAACCCTAATACTAATTCGAGTCCTAACTTTAAACCTTAAGCTATCTCAAACCCTAACCCATAACTTGACCCTAATAATACCCCTAGCTCTAAACCTGACACTAACCCTAAACCTAACCCTTACACTAGTTGTACCCAAAATCCTAACCCTAAAACTATCTTTAACCATAATTCTGGACCCAAAATTAGCCCTAGCACTTATTGTAGCCCTAACTCTAAAAATAAAGTACCCCAGCCCTCATCCTAGCCCTAAACCTAGCCTTTATCATTACCCTAACACTAATCATAGTCTTAATCCTAATTATAACCCTCACCCTACCTCTAAACATAGCTAAAAAGCCATACCTTACCCCAAACTTTGCCCTAACTCTAAACCTAAACTGTAAACTCTAACTCTAATCCCTAACCCTAACCCTTACCCTAGGCTTAAACTAAGCACTAAACCTAGCCCTAATCCTAGCCCTAATTGATCCCTATCTCTAACTCTAACCCTAACCCTAGACCTAAGACTAACTCTCAACCTAGCCCTATCCCTAGTTCTAACCCTATCCCTTACCATAACCCTAAACCTAGCCATAACTCTTGTTCTATCCTTAGTTCTATCCCTCGCTCTAGATCTAAACCCAAATCCAAATTTAACCCTAACCCAATCAGTAAGCCTAAGCCTAACACTAACACTAGCCTTAATCCTAACCCTAGGACTAAAACAAAACCGAGTGTTAGCCCTAACCCTAAACTACAACTTAAACCAAACCCTAACACTACAACTAGACCTAACCCTAGACCTAATTCGAATTCTATCCCTAACCTTAACACCAACCTTGAACTTGACTCATATCCTAACACTCACCCTAGCTCTAAACACCTCCCTCACCTTAAACTGAACCCTAAAAGTAACCCTAGCCCTAATTTGAGTCCTAACTCTAACCCTAACACTCCACCTGACCCTGACTCCTATCCTAACATGAAACCTAGCTATAAATATCACCCTAACCTTAAACCTAACCCTAACACTAAACCTAACCCATACACTAACACTAAAACTAACCCTACTGGTAACCCTAGTTCTTACTTTAACCATTGCCCTAAACCTAGCCCTAACCCTAACACAGGACCTAACTCTAACACTTGCCCTCAACCAAGGCCTAACCCAGAGCCTAGTGCTAATCCTAGCCTTTATTTAATCCTATCCTAACCCTAAACCTAGCCATAAGACTAACTCTAACTGTTGCCCTAGTCCTAGTCCTAGTTCTATCCTTAGCCTTAATCCTAAAGCTAGATCTAAGCCTAAGTCTAAATCTAAACCTAACTCTAAATTTAACTGTAGCAATAAGTCTAAACCAAAACCTAACACTACCCATAATCATAATGCTAATTGTAAAACTGGCCCTATTCATAGCACTAGCCATAGACAAAAACCAAGCCATAGCCCTAATCCTAACCCTTAACCTAAATCAAATACTAACCCTACAACTAGCCCTAAAACTAAGTCTAAATCTAACCCTGACTGTGACACTGACCATAACACTAATCCTAGCTCTAAAAATCACCCTAACATTAATAACATTAATAACACTACATCTAAACTTAACCTAATCCTAAAACTAGCCTTAATCAAACCCTAGTTCGTACATTAGTCATTGTCCTAACCATAGCCCTAACCCTAACACAAATTCTACCCCTAATCCGAGCCCTAACCCTAGGTTTTACCCTAATACTAGCCTTACTCCAACCCTAACACTAGACCTATCCCTAACTCTAACCCTGTTCCTTACACTAAGCCAAACCCTAACCCAAAGCCTAATCCTAGTTCTAATCCTAATCCTTAGCCTAACTTACACTCTAACTTTATTACTAGTCTTAACCCTAGCCCGCATTCTACCTCTAAATCTAATCCTGACACTCATCTGACCCTAAGAGTAACCCTAGGTCTAAACCTGACCCTAACCCTAAACCAAATCCTAACACTAGCCTTACTGGTAACCCTATACCTATACCTAAGTCTAACACTAGACCTAGACCCAAAGCTAATCCTAAATATAGCTATAACTCTAGCCCTAGACTTAAACAAAAACCTAGCACTAGCCCTACAGTAACTTTTAACATAAACCAAATACTTACCCTTCTCCTACACCTAAAACTAGTGCTAATTCTGGCTCTAAACCTAACCCTAACCGTATCCCAAAAACTGACCCTGATTCTAACACTGAAACCAGCTTTAAACCTGACATTCACCCAAAACCTAGACCTAACACTACACCTAGCCATAACCCTAACCCTAAAACTAGCCCTAATCATAACCCTAGATCTTACATTACCCATGGTCCTAACCCTAGGCCTAAACTAACACAAAATCTAGCCGTAATCCTCAGCCTGAACATAGCCCTAAGCATAACCCGAAATCTAACTCTAGCCCTAACCCTAACCCTAAGCCTTGCTTTAGACCTATACCTAGCTCAAAGCCTAAACTTTACCCTTAACATAACCCAAGTCCTATCCCAAACCCTAACCTAAAACTAGCCCAAATCCTAAGCTTAACCATAGCCCTAACCATAGCCCTAATTATATCCACTACCCTAACCCTAGCCCTAATCCTAACCATAACCCTAGCCCTAACCCTAGTTCTAATTATATCCATTACCCTAACTATAATCCTAACCCTAATATTGAGCCTAGGCTTAACCCTAAGCCTATCCCAATCCCTAAACCTATCCATTGCCCTAAAACTAACCTGAACCCTAATCCTAAGCCTATTTATTACCCTAACCATAACTCTAACATTAATGCTAATCTGAGCCCTAAACCTAAACCTTAACCTAAACAAAACTTTAAGCCAAACACTGACCCTAATAATACACATAGCACTAAACTTGACCCTTACTCTAAATCTAACCCTTACACTAGACCTAACCATAAACATAACCCCAAACATATTCCTAACTGTAACCCTTGCCCTGACATTATCCCTATCCCTAATCCTAGCCCTAACCCTAACACAAACACTAGCTCTCATCCTAGCCCCAAACCTAGCCTTAATCATAACCCTAACCCTAATTCTAACACATTCTGTAGCCCTAAACCTAGTTATAAACCCATTGCTTACCTTAAACCTAACCCAAACCCTAACCCTAACACTAACTCTAGCCCTAACCTTAACCCTAGGACTAACCCTAAAACTAACACTCCCACTAATTCTAAACCTAATCCTAACCCTAGCTTCAAGACTACTCCTCCCTAGCCCTAGCCCTAATTCTAACCCTATCACTTACCGTAACCTTATTCCTAGCCATATTCTAGAATAACACTAGCCCTGACCTTAAACCTTGCCCTAAACATAGATCTAAACCTAACACTAAATCTAACCCTAATTCTACACCTAAACCTAACCTAACAGTAGCCCTAACCCTAATGCCAATCCTAAAACAAGCCCTAACCAAAGGCTTAGCCCTAAAACAAAATTGAACTATAACACTAACCCTAAACTTTTACCTAAACCAAAGTCTAACCTTACCTCTAGCCCTAAGCCTATCCCTAATTCGAGCCATATTCTTAACCCTAAAACGACTTTTGAAACTGTCTCTGACATTAACACTAACCCTACCTCAAAACATCACCCTAAACCTAAAAATTACTCTAACAGGTGACCTAGTCCTAACACTAATTTTTTTTTTATTTCATTTTATTTTTTGTTTTTTTCCTAACCCTAATTTTAAAACTAGTTGTAATCATAACCCTAGATCATACACTAACCATAATCTTGAAACTAATGCTAACCAAAACCTAGCCCAAATCTGATACCTAACCATAGCTTTCACCCTAACACTAACCCTAACACTAGCCCTAACCCTATCCTTAACCCTAGCTCTAACCTACCTCTAACCTTTAACCTAGCCAACCCTAATGCTAACCCTAGTCCTAAAACTAATCCTTAGTCTAACCCAAAACTTAACCCTATTACTAGTCCTAACCCTAGCACTCATTCTTGTTATAACCATAACGCAAATCCTAACCCTATCCCTGACCCTTATTCTGACCTGAATCTAAACCAAACCCTAACACTAGCCCTACCCTTAACCCTATATCTAAACCTAACCCTAAAACTAGCCCTAGATTAAACCTAATCCTAAATCTAGACATATCTTTAGATAAGACCAAAACAAAAACATATCCCTAGCTCTAATGATAACCCTTAACCTAAGCCAAACATTAAACTTACCTCTACACCTAACCAATCCTAATTCTGGATCTAACCCTAACCCTAACCATAATCCAAACACAGAACCTGACACTAACACTAACCCTAGCTATAAAACAGACCCTAACCAAAACAGACCCCTAACATTAGGCCTAGCCATAACGGTAAACATAAACCTTACTTTACCATAGCACTTAAACTATCTCTAGACCTAACACAAAACCTAGCCCTAATCCTAGGCCTAAATCTAGCCGAAAGTGTAAGCCTAACCCTAACCTAAACTTATCCCTTATCCTAAGCCTAACCCTCATGCTAACCTTAAACCTCGCCTTAGACCTAACCCTAGATAAAACCCAAAACCGAACCCTAAACATAACCCCATCCCTATCCCTAAACATAATCCTAATCCTAGCCCTAATCATAACGTTAACACTAGCATAATACTATTCTAAAATTATCCATTACCCTAAACCGAACCTTAACCCTAATGATAAACCTAGCTCTAATCCGAATTGTAAACCTAATACTACACATAACCCTAAACCTAACCCTCATTGTAGCCTTAACCCAAGATAAAAACCTTACTCTGTAACTAACCCTAGCCCAAACCCTAACTCTAACCCTAAACCTAACACTACCCCTAACCCTAACCTGAAATCTAACCCTATCCATTACCTAACTCTAAAGATAACCTTAGCCCTAACCCTAACTCTAACCCTAACCTTAACCATAAATCTTACCCTAGACATAATCCTAAACCTAACCCTCACCCTAGCTCTAACCCTACCCCAAAATATATCCTGTACCCTAAACCTAACCAAACCCTAATCCTAGCCCTAGCCCTAAACCTAACCCTATCTCTAGCCCTAATTCTATCCAAAATTCTAGGCCTAACCCTAGCTCTAATGTTATTCATTACCCTAATTATAACCCTAACCCAAATTCTAACTCTAGGCCTAACCCTAAAATTATCACTAACCCTAACCCTACCAATTACCCTAATCTTAACCTAAATCCTAAACCTAAACCTATCCATTAACCTAACCCTAATGCTAATTAGAGCCATAATCTTAATAATTAACCTAACACAAAACCGAATCCTGACCCTGACCCTAAAAATACACCTTAACCTTAACCTGGCCTTACCCTAAACCTAATATTACACCTAGCCATGAACCTAACCATATAACTATCCATAGCTGTAACCCTAAACCTGACATTATCACTATCTATAAAACTTGCCCTAACCCTAACACAAAACCTAGCCCTCATCCAAAACCCAAATCTAACTTTAATCCTAACACAAATATAAACCTAGGCCTAACCCTAACCCTTTTGCTAACACTAACCCTATCTATTACCCTACACCTAACATGAACCCTAAACCTAAACCTATCATTACCCTAACCAAACCCTAATGCTAATTCAAGCTCTAAACCTAAACCCTAACATAAACCAAACCTGAAACCTAATTCTAACTGTAATAATTCCCCTAGCTTTAAACCTGACCCTTACCCTAAACCTAACCCTTACACTAGACCTAGCCATAAATCTAACCCTCAATATATCCCTAACGTAAGCCTAGTCCTGACACTAGCCCTAGCCCTAATTCTTGCCATAACCCTAAAACAAATCCTAGCCCTCATCCTAGCCCTAAACCTAGCCTTATTATTAAACCAAACCATAACCCTATCCCTAACCGAAATTCTAACCTTTGACCTAGCTCTAAAACTAGCTCTACCCTACCTTCCTCTAAATCTAACCCTATCCCTAAACCTAAACCTAAGTCTAAAACTAGGCCTAACCCTAATACAAACGCTAAGTGTAATCCCAGCCCCAATTTACCCCTAAACCCAACCTAATGCTAGCCCTAAGACTAACTCTAACTCTCGCCCTAGTCATATTTCTAGTGCTAACCCTATCCCTTACCATATTCCTATCACCTGCCTTTACATTAGCCCTAACCCTAGCTCTAGCCCTAATCCTATATCTAAGCCTAACTCTAAATCAAACCTAACCCTAAGCTAAACCTCTCACTAACACAAGCCAAAATACTAATCCAAATCCTAAAACCAGCCTTAACCTAGCCCTAGCCCTACTAAACAACCAAGCCATAGCCCTAACCCTAACCTTTATCATAAACCAAACCCTAAGCCTACACCTAGCACTAAACCTAGCTCTAATTCGAGTTCCATCCCTAACCCTAAAACAAAGCCTGACCCTGAATCTGACCCTAACACTAACCCTAGCTCTAAACATCACTCAAAACTGAAACCTAAACCCACCCTATACCTAGCCCTAACCCTAACCCTAAAACGAGTTCTAATCGTAACCTTAGATCTTACATTAGCTGAAGCCCTAAATCTAGCCTTAACCTAACCCAAAACTTATCCCTATCAGAGCCCTAACACTAACTTTAACCCTAACCAAAAACCTAATTCTAGACCTAAACCTTACCCTAAACTAACCCTAACCCTTGCCATTACCAAAAACCTAACCCTAAAACTAGCATTAATCCTAACCATAAACCTAGCCTTAACCCCAGCTGTAATCCTATTTCCTTAATCCTAATCCTAAACCTAATACTAAACCTAGGATAATCCTAAACCTATTCCAAAACTAAACCTATACATTACCATAAACCTAACCTGAAACTTAAACCTAAGCATATCGATAAACCTAATCCTAACACTAATAAGCTTAACCCTAAAACTATGTCTAACCATAACCCTAGACCTGACATTAGCCCTAGCCCTAATGAAGCCCTAACACTAGAACAAACTCTAGCCCGAATCCTAGCCCTAATCTTAGCCATAATCCTAAACCGAACCCTAACTAACCATAGACCTAAACCTAATTTTAACCCTCGCCCTAGTTCTAATGCTAGCTATAACATCATAACTAACCATAAACATAACCATAACCCTAGCCATAAACCTAGGCTCAACCTTAATACTAACCCTAGCTCTTATCCTAGCCCTAATTAAGCCATAATTCTAACCCTATATCTAAACCTAACACTAAGAGTAACTCTAACTCTCGCATTAGCATTAGCCCTAGTTCTTATCCTATACCTTATGATAATTCAAACCCTAGACTTAACCCTAGACCTAACCTTCACTGTAGCTCTAAACCTAGATCTAACCCTAATTCTAAATATAACCCTAAACCTAAGCCTAAACCACACCCTAACACTAGCTCTAACCCTAACACTAATTTGAAAATTAGCCCTAACCCTAGCCCTAGCCCTCAAGGAAAACCGAGCCATAGCACAGACTCTAAACCTTAACCTAATCCAAAACCTAACCCTACACCTAGTCCTAACCCTAGACCTAATTTGAGTCCTAACCCAAACTCTAGAACTAATACTAACACTGACTCCGACCTTAAAACTAACCCTAGCTCTACACATCACCCTATCCCTAAACCTAACCCTAAAACAAGCCCTAATCTTAATGCCAGTTCTTAAATTAGTCATAGCTCTAAACCTAACACAAAACCTAGCCCTAATTCAAGCTTAACCCTAACTTTAACCCTAACACTAATCCTGGCCCTAACCCTAGCCTTATCCCTAGTCCTAATCCTAGATCTAAAAGTATGTCTTACACTTAGTCAAACCCTTACCCTATTGCTACCCTAGTCCTAACCCTAATTCTATGCCTACCCCAAACCTTATCTCCATTCCTAGTACTAACCTTAGCCCTCATTCTGGCTCTAAACTTAACCCAAACCCTAACCCTAACCCTGACCCTTATTCTGACCCTAACACTAAACCTAGGTTTAAACCAGAACCTAAATTTTATCCAAAACCTAACACTAGCCCTAACTGTAACCCTAACCCTAAACCTAACACTAACACTAGCAATAGACCTAAACCAAATCCTAAATATAGCCATAACCCTAGCCTTAGCCCTAACAATATCCCTTACCAAACCAAACACTCACTCTAACCCTAGACCTAACCCTAGTACTCATTCTGGACCTAACACTAAAACTAATCCTGACCTGAACCCCAAAACTTACCCTAACAAAAACCCTAGCTATAAAGCTTATCCTAACCCAAAAACTAACCCTAACACTAGACGAATTCTAAATATAACCATAACCATAACTCTAGCTCTTACATTACCCATATACCTAACAGGAGCCCTAAACGTCACACAAAACCTAGCCATAATTACAGCCTTAACCTAACCCTAAGCATAACTCTAACCCTAAATCTAGCCCTAACCCTAACCCTTGTTCTAGACCTAACCCTAGATCAAACCCTAAACCTTACACTAAACATAAACCTAGTCAAAACCCTAAACCTCACTAACTCTAGCCCTAATTTTAACTGTAACCATAGCCCAAAGCCTAGCACTAATAACTGTACCAATTACACTAACCATAACCCTAAAACTAATGCTAACCCTAGCCCTAAATCTAACCCTAACCATACCCTAGCCCTGACTGTAACCCTAACCCTCACCTTAGACCTAAACCTAGCTCAATCCCTAATCATTACACTTAACCTAACCCTAACACTAACCCAATCCTAACCATAGCCTTAAACCCAACCCTAATCCTAACCTTAACCCTAGCCAAAATCCTAGCTCAAACCCTATCCATTACCATAACCCTAAACTTAACCCTAATGATACCACTAGCTAAACCTATGCTAACCCTAAACCTAAACCTAAGAACTAACAGTGAATCTAAAGCGAACCCTAAATCTAAGTTAGCTCAAATCCTAACCCTAATTCTAAACCTAAACCTAAGGCTAACCTAAACCTAACCCTATCTTTAAACTGACATCCAAACCTATTACCCTAACACTAATGATAACCCTCGCCCTAACTGTAACACTAACCATGATCATAAACCTAGACCAAACTCTAAATAAACATTAGCCATAGCAAAAATCCTAGCTCAAACCCTAAACCATACCCTAAACCTAATCCTAACTGTAACCCTCGCCCTAACCTTGACCCTAACCCTAATTCTAGCCCTCATTTTAACCATAACCCTAGCCCTAACCTTAGGTCTAAACCTATTAATTACCCTAACGATTACCATAAACTTAATGCTAACCCTAATCCAAACCCTAAACCTACCACTATCTTAACCTAATCTGAACCCTAAACCTAACACTATCCATTACCTTAACCCTATTTCTAACCTTAATGTTAATTTGAGCCTTAACCCTAAACCTTAAATTAACCCAAACCCAAATCCTAACTCTGGCCCTAATAAACCCCAGCTATAAATCTAACCCTTTCCCTAAACTTAACACTTTAGTTTGACCTAGCCATAAACCTAACCCTAAAAAAATCACTTAATGTAAACCTAGACCTGACATTAGTCCTAGCCCTAATTGTTGCCCTAAAACTAACACAAAACCTAGCCCTAATCCTTGAATCTAGCCTTAATCCTAAACCTAACCATAACCCTAGCCCTAACCCTAAACCTAATCATAAAACTAGCCCTAAGCCTAACCATAGCACTAAAACAAAACCAAGCAACAGGCCTAACACTAGCCTTAACTTAAAACAAACCCTATCACTACACCTAGATCTAACCCTAGCCCTAATTTGAGTTTTAATCATAACCTTAAATATAACCCTGAACCTGAATTATATTCTAACACTCATACTAGCTCTAAATACCACCCTAAACTTAAACTGAACCCTAACAGTAACCCTAGCCCTAATTTGAGTCCTAACCCTAACCCTAAAACTAACCCTTACCTGACTGATATCCTAACACTAACCCTAGTTATAAATATCACCCAAATCTTAAACCTAAAACTAACACTTGACCTATCCCTACCTCTAACCCTAATTGTAAGCCTAGTTCTTATATTAGCCATTTCCCTAACCCTAGCCTTAAACCTCACACAAAAACTAGTCTTAATCTGAACCCTAAACCTAGCTTTAACCCTAACCATAAACCTAACCCTAGCCCTAAAACTATGCCTTACCCTGAGCAAAACCTTAAACCTAATGGTAACCCTAGACCTATCCCTAATCCTTAGGCTAACCAAAACTTAACCCTATTAATATTCCTAACCCGAGATCTCCTTCTAGCTCTAATGTTATCCCAAACCCTAACCCTAACCCTGACACTTATTCTGACCATAACATATACCATAGGGCTAAACCTGACCCTAACCCTAAACCAAACCCTAACACCAGCCCTACTTATAACCTTATAACTAAACCTAACCATACCACTAGCTCTAGACCTAAACCTAATCCTAAATCTAGCATGAACTCTATCTCTAGACCTAAACAAAATTCTAGCCCTAGCCCTAATAAAAACCTTTACCTCACCCAAACACTAACACAAACCCTAGACTTAAACCTAGTCCTAATTCTGGCTGTAACCCTAACTTTAACTCTAACTCAAACACTGACCCTGACTTTAACACTAAACCTACCTCTAAACCTGAAACTAACCAAAACCTAAACCTAATTCTAGACCCAGCCATAATCTTAAACCTAAAACTAGCCCTAATCATAACCTTAGATCTTACATTACCCATAGCCCTAACCCTAGGCCTAAACCTAACACTAAACATAGAGCTAATTTTAGGCCTAAACCTAGCCTTAAGCATAACCCTAACCCTCACACTAGCCCTATACTTAACCCTAGCCCTCCCCTTAGTCCTAAGATAGTCAAAGCCTAACCTTTACCCTAAACATAAACCTAGACCTATCCCTAACTCTCACCCTAAACCTAGCCCAAATCCTAAACTTAACCTATCCCTAAACCTAGCTCTAAACCTACCCATTACATTAACCCTAAACCAAAACTTATTGACAATCCTGGCCAGAAACCTTATGTTAACCCTAACCCTAACTGGAAAACTAACCAGAGACATAACCCTAAAATTAACATTCAGCATAGCTCTAACTCTAGATCAAACCATAAACTTAACCATAAACCTAAACATAGCCATAGCTCAAATCCTAAAACTATCACTAATTCTAACTCTAAACCAAATCTAAACCTAAACTAACCCTTTCCTTTACCTTAACTCTAACCCTAACGTTAATAATAACCCTAGCCCTAACTCTAACACTAATCTTAAACCTACCGTAACCCTATCCCTAGACCTAACCCTAAACCTAGACCTAACCCTAGCTCAAAACCTAATCTTTATGCTAAACATAACTCTAAACCTAAACCTAACCCTAATTTAACACTAACTCTAACCCTAACTCAAGGCATATTCCTAACCATAACACTAGTACTAATCTAATCTCTAACCCTATCAATTACCCTAACCATAACCCTTACCCTAATGCTAACCCTAAGCCTAAACTAACCCTATCACTAACGCTAACTGTATCAATTACCCTAAACCAAACCTGAACTTTAAGCCAAACCCTAACTATACCCTAACCCTAACCCTATTGCAAATTTGAGCCATAAACCTAAATCCTTACCTACGCCAAATCCTTATCCTAATAATTCCCTGAGCTCTAAACCTGACCCTTACCCTAAACCTAACCCTTACACTAGACGGAGCCATAAGCTAACCCTAAAACTATCTTTAACAATAACCCTCGACCTGATATTACCCCTAGCACTAATCCTAGCCCTGAATATAAAACAAAAACTAGCCCTCATCCTAGCCCTAAACTTTGCCTTAATCATAACCCTAACCTCAACCCGAAACCTAACTGTAACTCTAACCCTTACTCGACGTCTAAACCTAGCTTTTAAAGCCATTCTTTATCCTAAACTTAAACCTAACCCTATCCTTAATGCTAGGCCTAAGCTGAACTATTACCTTATCTCTAATCCTAGCCATAATTACCCCTATGCAAAACCCTAACTCTAATTTTAGCCCTATAACTAAATCTAACTCTTACACTAGCCCTATCCCTAGTTCTAACCCTATCCCTTACCATAACTCTGGCCCTAACCCTTGCCCTATCATTAATTCTAGCCTAATCCTAGATCTAAACCCAACTATAAATATAATCCTAACCCTAACCCTAAAACTAATACTAGCCCTAACCCTAAAAATAATTGTAAAACTAGCCCTAACCCTAATCCTAGGACTAAAACAAAACCGAGCAATAGACCTAACACTAAACCTTAACTTAAACCAAACCTGAAACTACTATAAGAACTAATCCTAGCCCTAATTGAGTCCTAACCATAAGCTTAAATCCAGCCCTGACCCTGATTCATATCCTAACACTCACCCTAGCTCTAAACATGACGCTAACATTAAACCAAACACTAACGGTAAACATAGCCCTAATTCAAGTCCTAACTCAAACCCTAAAGCTAACCCTGACCCTGACTCTTATCCTAAAAATAACTCTATCTCTAAATATCACCCTAACCGTTAATCTCACACTAACACTAGAACTACCCCTAACCCTAACTCTAAAGGTAACCCTAATTGTAACCCTGGTTCTTACTTTACCTATTGCCCTAACCCTAGCCCTAACACTAACACAAAAACTAGCCCTAATTGGAGCCCTAAACCTAGCTTTAACCCTAAACCTAACCCTACCCCTACCCCTAACACTAGGTTTAAACCTATCCCTAAACCTAAGAACAACCCTAACACTAATGGTATCCCTTGACCTATCCCTAATCATCAGGATAATGAAAACTCTCGCCATATTAATAGTCCTAACCCTAGCCCTCATTCTAGCTCAAACCTTATCCCAAACCTTAACCATAATCTTGACCCTTATTCTGACCATAACACTAACCTAGGTCTAAACCTGACTCTAACGCTAGACCAAACCATAACACTAGCCCTACCAGTAAACTTATACCTAAACCAGATCCTATCACTAGCTATAGGCCAAAACCTAATCCTAAATCTAGCATTAACTCTAGCTCTAGACCTACACAAAATCCTAGCTTTAGCCCTAACAATAACCCTTAATTTAACACAATGACTAACCCTCCCCTAGACATAAACCTAGTCCCAATTCGGGCTTTAAACTTAACTCTAACTCTAAACTGAACACTGACACTGCTTTTAACACTAAATCTATCCCTAAATCTTACCCTATCCAAAACCTAAATCTAACACTAGACATAGCCATAACCCTAACCCTACAACTAGCCCTAATCATAATCCTAGCTCTTACATTACCCATAGCTCTAACTCTATGACTTAAACTAACACAAAAAACTAGAGTGAATTCTAGGCCTAAATCTATCCCTAAGCGAAACCCCAACCCTAACCCTAGCCCTAACCCTAACCCTAAACCTAACCCTAGCCTTAGTCTCAAACTTTACTCAAAGCCTAATCCTACTATAAATATAAACTTAGACCTACACCTTACTCTAAACCCCAACCCTAGCTATAACCCTAAACTTAACCCTAGCCCTAAACCTAGCTCTAAACTTACACCTTACCTAAACCTACGCCTAACAGTATTGATAAACCTAGCCTTAACCCTAAACGTAACCCTAACCCTAACCAGAAAACTATCAATAGACCTAACCCTAAAAGTAACACTCGCAATAGCCCTAAACCTAGCTCAAAACCTTACCGTACAATAAACCTAAATATAACTGTAGCCTTAACATTAATCTTAAAACTAAATCTAACCCTAAACCTAAACATAAACCTACATCTAACCATATCCATTACCCTAACCCTTGTCCTAACCCTAATTATAATCGTAGCCCTAAACATAACTCTAACCCTACACCTACCAAAATCCTGTCCCTAGATCTACAGCTGAAGCTAATCCTTGATCTAGCCCTAGCACTAACACTAGCTCAAACCCTAGCCATTACCCTAAACATAACCCTGGCTCAAACCCTAACCCCAATCCTAGACCTAAACCTAACTGTAACCATAGTACAAACTCTAGCTCTAACTCTAGCCATTACCCTAATCATAACACTAAACCTAATGGTAAACCTAGCCCTAAACCTAACCCTTACTCTATCCCTAGCCCTTATTCTAACCTGAAGCCTCAACCTAGCCCTAACACTTACTCAATCCCAGACCTTTACCCTTAACCTAACCATTAGAAAATGATAAGCCTAACCCTAATCCTAACCCTAACCCTAGCCCTAGCCCTAATCCTAAACTTAAAACTAGACTTAACCTTACCTCTAACCCCATCAATTACCCTGGCCCTAACCATAAACTTCACGATAACCTTAGCCCTAACCCTAAACCTACTCTAACCTTAACTGTAAACCTAACCCTAGACCTAACCATAAACCTAACTTGCCATATTCCTAACCCTAGTTCAAAACCTAACAATTATGCTAAACTTATCACTAACCCTAGTCCTAAATCTAAACCTAACCCTAACCCCCCTAACCCGACATCTAAACCTGTCCATACCCTTAACCCTAATGGTAAACCTAATCCTAATCCTAGACCTAATCCTAAGCCTAACCCTATCCTTAGCACTAACCCTAGCTCAAACTCTAACCAAAAACCTAAAACTAACCCTAGCCTTAACCCTAACCCTACCTCTAAATCTAGTCCTAATCCTAAACATAACCCTAGCCCTAACCCTAGCTCTAACCCTATCCATTACCCTTATGATAACCATAAACATAATGCTAACCCTAGGCCTAACACTAACCCTATCCATTACCCTAAACCTAATCTGAGCCCTAAACCTAACCTGAAGCCTAAACCTAACCTTATCCATTATCCTAACTCTAACTCAAACCTAATTCTAATTTGAGCCATAACCCTAAACCTCAACCTAACCCAAACCACAAACCTAACTCTGACTATTATAATACCCCTAGCTCTCAACTTGAACCTCACCCTAAACCTAACTCTGAAACTAAACCTAGCCAGAAATCTTACCCACAAACTATTCCTAACCTAATCCTAGACCTGATATTAGCCCTAGCCCTAATTCTTGCCATAAACCTAACACAACCGCTAGCCCTCATCCTAGCCCTATAACTAGCCTTGATCATAACCCAAACCCTAACTCTAGCCCTATCCCTAATTCCAACCCTCACCCTAGTTCTCAACCTTGCTATAACCCCGTCCTTTCCCCCAAATCTAACCCTAACTCTAGACTTAACCCTTACACTAATCCTAGACCTGATCCTAGCCCTAATTTAGCCCTAACCCTACCACTAGCACTAAGATTAATTCTAACTCTCACCCTAGCCCTATTCCTAGATCTAACCCTATTCTTTACAATAACCTTAACCACTTGCCCTAACCTTAACCCCAATACTAGCCCTAGCCCTAACAATAGAACTAACCATAACTCTAAGTCCAGCCTTAACCCTAAGCCTAAATCTCACACTAACACTAGCCCTAACACTAAAACTAATCCTAAAACTAGCCTTAATCTAGTTCAAGCCCTAAAACAATACCGAGCAATAGCCCTAACCCTAAACCTTCACCTAAATCAAAACCTAACCCTACACCTAGCCCTAAAATCAGCCCTCATTCCAGTCCTAACCTAACACTAAAACTAACCTTGAGCCTGACTCTGACCTTACTCTAACCCTAGCTCTAACATCACCCTAAAAGTATACGTAACGCTAAAACTAGAACTAGCCCTAACAGTAACAATAATAGTAGCCCTAACCATAACTCTAGTTCTTACATTAGCCTTAGCCCTAATACTAGCGCTAATGTTACCCAAAACCTAGCCCTAAACTGAGCCCTACACCTCGTTTTAACCCTAACCCTAACACTAACCCTAATCATTACCCTAAACCTAACCCTAACACTAAAACTGGCCCTAACCCTAACCCTAAGCCTAGACTTAATCCTAACCATAATCCTAGCCCTAACTCTAGCTCTAATCCTGTCCATTACCCTAAACATAACCCTAATCCTAATGCTAACCTTAGCCCTAAACTTAACCCTAATCCTAAACCTAGACCTGACACTAACCCTAACCATCATGCTAGCCCTAACCATAGCTCAAACACTAACACTTACTCTAAACATAACCCTAACACTAAACCTAGACCTAACCCTAACCCTAACCTAGCCCTAATCCTAACTATAACCCTAGCCCTAACCTATCCATTACCCAAAACACAAGCCTAACCCAAACATAACTCTAAATACAGTTCTAACCCCACTTATTACCCAAACCCTAATTATAAATGTCATGATAACACTAGCCCTATCCCTAAAACTATTCTAACGCTAACTGTAAAAATAACCCTTGTCCTAACTCTAAACCTACACTAACCCGAACTGTAAACCTAACCCTAGACCCAACCGTAAACATTACCCTTGCCGTACTCCTAATCCTAGCTCAAATCATAAGAGTTATGCTAAACCTAACACTACACCTAGTCCTAAACATAAATCTAACCCTATCCATTTAGGCTTAACCCTAAACCTATCGCTAACACTAACCTTATTCTTACTTAAACCTAACCTGAACACTGAACCTAACCTTATCAATTATTCTAACCTTAACCCTAACCCTATTGCTAATTCGAGCCCTAAAACTAAACCAAAACTTAACCCAAACTCTGAACAAGACACTGAATCTAATAACACACCTAGCTCTAAACCTGATCCTTACCCGAAACATAACCCTTAAACTAGACCTAGCCATAAAACTAACACTAACAGTATCCCTAACCGTATCCTTAGACTTGACATTAGCACTCTACCTAATTCTTGCCTTAAACGTAACACAAAGCAGAACCCTCATCCTAGCCCTAAACCTAGCCTTAACCCTAACCTGAACCCTAACCCTAGCCCAAACCCTAATTTCAACCCTCACCCTAGTGCTGAACCTAGGTAAAACCACATCCTTTCCCCTATCCCTAACCCTAACACTATCACTAACACTAAACCTAGCCCTAACTCTAGGCCTAATTCTAACACTAACCATAGCTCAAATCCTAGCTCTAATTTATTGCTAACTGTAAACATAACTCTTATCTTAGCCCTAAGACTAACCCTAACTGTAGCCCAAGAACTATTTCTAGTACCAACCTTATCTATTGCCTAACCCTAACACTAGCCCTAACCTTAGCCCTAAACCTCACCATAGTCCTAAACCTATAACTAACCCTAACTCTAAATCTACCTAACTATAAACCTAAACCTCACCCTAACACTAGCCCTAAACCTAATTCTAATTATAAAACTAGCCCTCACCCTAGCCAAAGCCCACAAACAAAACTGAGCTCTAGCCCTAATCCTAACCCTTAACCTAAACCAAATCCTGATGCTACACCTAGTCCTAACCCTATCCCTACAACTAATACTGACCCTGACTCTGCCCCTAAAATTAACCCTACCTTTAATATCACCCTAACCCTAAACCTAACCCAAACACTAGACCTAGCCCTCATACTACCCTAAAACTTTAACTGTAAAGCTAGTTCTTACATTAGCCAGAGCCCTAAACCTAACACAAAACCTAGCACTAATCTGATCCTCAACTGTAGCTTTAACACTAACCCTAACCCTAACACTAACCAAACCCTAGCTCTAAATATATACCTTACCCTAAGTCAAACTTTCACCCTAATGCTACCCTAGTTCTAACCCTAACCATTAGCTTACCCCAAACCCTAACTCAATTACTAGTCCTAATCCTAGCCCTAATTCTGTCTCTAAACTTAACCTGAAGCCTAAGCCTAACCCTTCCCTTATTCTGACCCTAACACTAACAATAGGCCAAAGCCTGACCTTAACACTAAACTGAACCCTAACACTAGCCCTACTAGTAAACCTATACCTGAAACTAACCATAACACTAGCACTAGACCTAAACTTAATCCTAAATATAGCCATAACTCTAGCCCTAGTCCTAAACAAAAACCTAGCCCTAGCCCTAAAATAACCATTAACCTAAAACAAAGACTAACCCTAGCCGTAGACTTAAACCTAGTTCTAATTCTGACCCTAACCAAAACCCAATGCTAGCCCGAACAATGATGCATACACTAACACAAACCCTAGTTCTAAACCTTATCCTAACCAAAAACTTACACCTAACTCTAGACATATGTATAACCCTAACACAAAAAAATCTAGCCATAACTATTATTCTAGCTCTTACATTATCCATAGCCATAACACTAGCCAAAAACCTCACACAAAACCTAGCACTAATACAAGCCCTAAACCTAGACCTAAGCATAACCTTAACCCTAACCATAGCACAAACTCTAAACCTAATGCTTGCCCTAGATCAAACCCTAGCTCAAAATCTAACCCTTACTCTAAACATAACCCTAGCTCTAACCCTAACTCTAACCCTATCCCTCATCCTAACTGAAAACATAGCCCAAATCCTAGCTCTAACTTTATCCATTACCTTATACATAACCTTAAATCTAATGCTAAACCTAGCCCTAACCCTAACTGTAGCCCTGACTCTAACCATAACCCTCGCCCTAGCCCTAACCCTAGCTCAAACCCTAACATGTACACTAAAACTAACCCTAACACTAGCCCAAGTTGTAATCCAAACCCCAGCCTTAACCCAACCTTAACCTAAGCCCTAACACTAGCATTAAACATATTCATTACTCTAAATATAAGCCTAAACCAAATACTAACCCTAGGCCTATCCCGAACCCTATCCTTATCCCTATATATTACTCTAAACCAAATCTAAACTGTAAACCTAACTTTATCCATTACTCTAATCCTAAACCTAATCATAATGCTAATTTGAGACCTAACCTTAAACCTTAACCAAAACCAATCCTTAACCCATACTCTGACCATAATAATAACCTAGATCTATACCTGACCCCTATGCTAAACCTAACCCTTACACTAGACCTAGGCATAAACCTATCCCTAACTCTATCCCTAACCATAACCCTACACCTGATATTAGCCCTAGCCCTTATCCTAGCCCTAACACTAACACAAACCCTAGACTTCATCCTAGCCCTAAACCTATACTTAATCCTAAACACAATCCTCACCTATCCCTATCTCTAAATATAACCCTCGCCCTAGCACTGAACCTAGCTATATAATCCCAACCCTTCCCCTAAACCTAACCCTAACCTTAGCCCTAACCATACGCCTAACCCTAACACTAATCATAGCACTAATCCTAGCTCTATTTGAACCCTAACCTTAACCCTACCCCTAAACCTAGCCATTGTTCTAACCCTAAATCTTAACCTAAACAAAACCCTAACCCATAACTAGACATAACACGAGCTCTAATTCAAGTCTAGGCCTAAAACTAACCCTAACTCTGACTCATATCCAAACACAAACCTTAGCTCTAAATATCACCCTAACCCTAAAACTAATGCTAACACTAGACCTAGCTGTAACCCTAACCCTAAAACTAATCCTAATTGTAACCCTAGTTCTTAAATTGGCCTTAGCCAAAACCTAGCACTAACTCTAACACAAAAATAGCCCTAATCCGTGCCCTAAAACTAGATTTAACACTAACCCTAACCCTAAACTAGCCCTAAACCTAGTCCTAATCCTAGTCCTAACCCTAGATCTAATCCTATCCATTACCCAAAAACAATCCCTATTCATAATGCTAACTCTAGTCCTAATCCTAATCCTTAGCCAATCCCAAACAATAACCCTATTACTAGTCCTAACACTAGTCTCATTCTAGATCTAAACCTTACCTAAAACCTCACCCTAACCTTCACCCTTATTCTGACCCTAACACTAATTATAGGTCTATATTTGAACCTAAACCGAAACCAAAACATGAATCTAGCCCTATCCAGAAAAAATTATACCTAAACCTAACCCTAACACTAGCCCTAGACAAAAACCTAATCCTAAATCTAGCTATTACTCTAGTCCTTGACCTAAACAAAACATAGTTCTAGCCCTAACCATAACCCTTAACCGAAACCAAACACTAACCCTACAACTAGACCTAAGCCTAGTCCTATTCTGGCTTTCATCCTAACCCTAACTTTAACATGAACACTGGCCCTGACTCTAACATTAAACCTAGCTATAAACCTGACCCTAACCCAAAACCTAAACCTAACACTAGACCTAGCATTAATCCTAACCCCAAAACTAGCTCTAATCAGATCCCTAGATCTTACATTACACACAGCACTAACCCTAGGCCTAAAGCTAACACAAAACTTAAATAACCCAAACCCTAATCGAAGCCTAAACCTACACTAAGCGTAACCCTCACCCTACCCTAACCTCAGTCCTAACGCTAACCCTTACCCTCACCTTAGTCCTAACCCTAGCTCAAAGACTAACCCTTAGCCCAAACATAACCCTAGCAATATCCCTAACTATAACCCTAACCATAGCCCTAATTATAACCTTAACCCTAAGCCTAACACTAGTTCTAACCCCAGGCATTAGCCTAACTCTAACCCTAATCCTAATAATAACCCTATTACTAACCCTAAACAAACCATAATCGGATCCCTAGACCTAACCCTAAACCTACAACTTGCCATAGCCTTAACCCTAACTCAAAACCTAAATTTTACCTTAAAACCAACAGTAAACCTAGCCCTAAAACTAAACTTAAATCTAAACCTAACCTTAACGATAAAGCTAACCTTTATTGTTATAATATCGTAATAACCCAATCTATTACCCTAAACCTAATGCTAACCCTAATGAAAACCCTAGCCCTAACCCTATACCTACACTGACCATAACACTAAGCCTAACTGTCGTCCTAGACCGAAGCCTAGCACAAAACCTAACCTTTACCCTAAATCAAACTCTAACCCTACACTAAGCTAGGGTTACTAGCCCTAACTCAAAACCTAACCTAACTCTAGCCCTAATCCTAACCTAACCCTAGCCCTAACCATAGCTCTAAACCTATATATTATCCTTATGATAATCCTAATCCTAATGCTAACCCTAGGCATAACTCTAACCCTTTTGCTAACCCTAAAGCTCTCCATTGCCCTAAACCTTCCCTGAAACCTAAACTTAACACAATCAATTGCCCTAAACCTAACACTAACCCTAATGCTCATTTTAGCCCTATCCCAAAGCCTTAACCTAAAACAACCCTAACCCTGATCCTGACCCTAAAAATACACCTAGCTCTAAACCTGACCCTTACCCTAAGCCTAAAGCTTACACTAGACCTAGACACAAACCTAACCCTAAATCTACCCAAAAGTGTAACACTAGACCTCACATAAGCCCTAGCCCTAATTCTAGACCTAACCCTAAAACTAATCCTAGGCCTCATCCTAGCCCTAAACTTAGCCTTAATCATAACCCTAATCCTAACCCTAGTCCTAACCCAAATTCTAAACCTCACCCTACCTCTAAACCAGGCTATAGCAACATACCTTACCCTAAAATTAACTATAACCCTAGCCCTAACACTAGGCGTAAGCTGAACACTAGCCCTAGTCCTAATCCTAGCCCTAACTTAGCCCTATCTATAAAACTAACCAAAACCCTAGACCTAAGACTAACTCTAACTCTCACCCTAATCCTAGCCCTAACTTATATTATAATTACACTAACACTAACCATAATGTTAATTTGAGCCCTAACTTTAAACCTTAACCTGTCCCAATCTTCTAACCCAGACCTTGACCCTAGCTCTAAACCTGACCCTAAACCTAAACCTAACCCTTACATTACATGTAGGCATAAACCTAACCCTAAAACTATCTTTAACCATAACCCTAGATCTGATATTAGCCCTGGCCGTAATCCTAGCCCTAACACTAAAATAAAGAATAGCCCTCATTGTAGCCCCAAACCTGGCCTTAATCATTACCCTAACCCTAACCATAGCCCTAACCCTAATTACAACCTTCACCCTATCTCTAAACCTAGCTATAATACCATTCCTTACCCTAAACTTTAACCTAACCCTAACCCTAACTCTAGGACTAAGGTGAACACTAATCGTAGCCCTAATCCTAGCCCTAATTTAACCCTATCCCTAACCCTAACCCTAACCCTAGCCCTAAGACTAACTCTAACTCTCACAGTAGCCCTAGCCCGTCTTCTAACCCTATCCCTTACTGTAATTCTAAACCTAGCCCTAAACATAGCCATAACCATTGCCAAAACCTTATTTTAGTCCTAACCCTAGATCTAACCTTAACTCTAAATCTAACCCTAACCCTAAGCCTAACATTAACACTAGCCCTAGCCCTAACGCTATTCATAAAACTAGCCCTAACACTAAGCCTTGCAGTAAAACAAAACCGAGCAAGAGCCCTAACCCTAAACCTTAACTTAAACCAAAACTTAACACTACACCTAGACCTTACCGTAGCCCTAATTCAAGTCCTAATCTTAACTTTAATACTATCCCTAACTCTGACTCGTATCCTAACACTCACCCTAGCTCTGAAGACCACCCTAACCTTAAACCGAACCCTTACAGTAATCCTAGCCTTAATTCTAGTCCTAACTCTAACCCTAAAACTAAACCTGACCCTGACTATTAACCTAACACTAACACTAGCTCTATATTTTACCCTAACCTTAAACCTAATCCTAAAACTAGAGGTTTAACCCCTAACCATAACCCTAAAACTAACCCTTAAAACCATAGTTCTTTTTTTAAATTGGTTGTTCAAACAATACAAAGCTCATGACATATCATCTTTCATACATTTGATTCATGTGTGTTATGAACTCCAATTTTTATCCCAAATACAAATTGCACATTCATATCAGTTACACATCCACATTTTTACTTAATGCCTTATTAGTGACTGTTGTATTCTGCTACCTTTCTTATCCCCTACTATCCCCCCTCCCCTCCCCTCCCATCTTCTCTCTCTACCCCATCTGCTGTTATTCAATTTTCTCCATTTTTTTTCCCACTTTCCCCTCACAACCTCTTATATGTAATTTTGTGTAACAATGAGGGTCTCCTTCCATTTCCATGCAGTTTCCCTTCTCTCTCCCTTTCCCTCCCACTGCTCTTCTCTGTTTAATGTTAATCTTTGCCTCATGCTCTTCCTCCATGCTGTGTTCTTAGTTGCTCTCCTTATATCAAAGAAGACATTTGGTATTTGTTTTTTAGGGATTGGCTAGCTTCACTTAGCATAATCTGCTCTAATGCCATCCATTTCCCTGAAAATTCCATGATTTTGTCTTTTTTTTTAGTGCTGGGTAATACTCCATTGTGTATAAATGCCACATTGTTTATCCATTCATCTATTGAGGGGCATCTAGGTTGGTTCCACATTCTAGCTATTGTGAATTGTGCCTATATGAACATTGATGTGGCAGTATCCCTATAGTACGCTCTTTTAAGGTCTTCAGGGAATTGTCCAAGAAGGGTGATAGCAGGGTCAAATGGTGGTTCCATTCCCAGCTTTCCCAGGAATCTCCATACTGCTCCATACTGCTTTCCAAATTGGCTGCACCAATATGCAGTCCCCCCAGGGTGGTTTTGATTTGCATTTCTCTAACTGCTGGAGACGGTGAGCATTTTTTCATGTACTTGTTGATTGATTGTATGTCCTCATTTGAGAAGTGTCTGTTCAGGTCCTTGGCCCATTTGTTGATTGGGTTATTTGTTATCTTGTTGTTTAATTTTTTTTTTGTTCTTTTATAATCTGGATATTAGGGCTCTATCTGAAGTGTGAGTAGTAAAAATTTGTTCCCAGTATGTAGGCTCCCTATTTACCTCTCTTATTGTTTCTCTTGCTGAGAAAAAACTTTTTAGTTTAAGTAAGCCCCATTTGTTTATTCTTGTTATTAACTCTTGAGCTATGAGTGTCCTATTAAGGAATTTGGAGCCCAACCCCACAATATGTAGATTGGAGCCAACTTTTTCTTCTATCAGATGCAGAGTCTCTGATTTGATATCAACTCTTTGATCCATTTTGAGTTAACTTTTGTGCATGGCGAGAGAAAAGGGTTCAGCTTCATTATGTTGCATATGGATTTCCAGTTTTCCCAGCACCATTTGTTGAAGATGCTATCCTTCCTCCATTGCATGCTTTTAGCGCCTTTATCAAATATAAGAAAGTTGTAATTTTGTGGATTGGTCTCTGTGTCCTCTATTCTGTACCATTGGTCCACCCGCCTGTTTCATTACCAGTACCATGCTGTTTTTGTTACTATTGCTCTGTAGTACAGTTTGAAATCTGGTATCGCTATACCTCCAGATTCATACTTCCTGCTTAGAATTGCTTTTGCTATTCTGGGTCTTTTGTTTTTCCATATGAATTTCATGATTGCTTTATCTATTTCTACAAGAAATGCCA
Organism: Marmota flaviventris; assembly: GCF_047511675.1. Lineage (NCBI taxonomy): Eukaryota > Metazoa > Chordata > Mammalia > Rodentia > Sciuridae > Marmota > Marmota flaviventris. The sequence goes on from NC_092500.1 coordinate 115,339,679, forward strand.
TTGGGATTTTGATGGCCATTGCATTAAACCTGTAGGGAACTTTGGGTAATATCGCCATTTTGATGATGTTACTTCTGCCTATCCATGAACAGGGTATATTTTTCCATCTTCTAAGATCTTCTTCTATTTCTCTCTTTAGGGTTCAGTAGTTTTCATTGTATAAATCTTTCACCTCTTTTGTTAGGTTGATTCCCAAGTATTTTATTTTATTTTATTTTTGAGGATATTGTGAATGGGGTGGTTGTCCTCATTGCCATTTCAAAAGATTTGTCGCTGATATACAGGAATGCCTTTGATTTATGTGTGTTGATTTTATATCCTGCCACTTTGCTTAATTCATTTATTAGTTCTAGTAGTTTCTTTGTAGACCCTTTTGGATCTTCTAGGTATAGAATCATATGGCCCACAAATAGTGATAATTTAAGTTCTTCTTTTTCTATTTTTATGCCTTTAATTTCTTTTGTCTGTCTAATTTCTCTGGCAAGTATTTCAAGAACTAAATTGAATAGAAGTGGTGAGAGAGGGCATCCCTGTCTTGTTCCAGATTTTAGAGGGAATGCCTTCAGTTTCTCTCCATTTAGAATGATGCTATCCTGAGGCTTAGCATATATAGCTTTTACAATGTTGAGGTAAGTTCCTCTTATACCTAGTTTTTCTAGTGTTTTGAACATAAAGGGATGCTGTACTTTGTCAAATGCTTTTTTTGCATTTGTCAAGATGATCATATGGTTCTTATTTTTAAGTCTATTGATGTGGTGAATAACATTTATTTATTTCCATATATTGAACCAGCATTGCATCCCAGGGATAAATCCTACTTGATTATGGTGCACAATTTTTTTGATATGCTTTTGTATTCGATTCACCAGGATTTTATTGAGAATTTTTGCATCTAAGTTCATTAGAGATATTGGTCTGTAGTTTTCATTCTTTGAAGTGTCTTTGTCTGGTTTCGGGATCAGGGTGATGTTAGCCTCATAAAATGAATTTGGAAGAGCTCCTTATTTTTCTATTTCTTGAAATAGCTTGAAAAGTATTGGTATTAATTCTTCTTTGAAGTTTTTTTAAAACTCCGCTGTATACCCAGCCGGTCCTGGGCTTTTCTTGGTTGGTAGTCTTTTGATGGCTTCTTCTATTTCCTCCTTTGTTATTGGTCTGTTTAAATTGTGTGTGTCTTCCTGACTCAATCTGGGCAGATCATGTGACTTAAGAAATTTATTGATATCTTCACTATCATCTATTTTATTGGAATATAGGGTTTCAAAATACTTTCTAATTATCTTCTGTATTTCTGTAGTGTCCGTTGTGATATTGCCTTTTTCATCCCGTATGTTAGTAATTTGAGTTCTCTCTCTTCTTCTCTTCGTTAGCATGGCTAATGGTCTGTTGTTCTTATTTATTTTTTCGAAGAACCAACTTTTAGTTTTATCAATTTTTCAATGTTTTTTGTTTGTTTGTTTCAATTTCATTGATTTCCGCTCTGATTTTAATTATTTCTTGTCTTCTACTACATTTGCTGTTGTTTCGTTCTTCCTTTTCTAGGGTTTTGAGATGAAGTGTGGGTTCATTTATTTGTTGTTTTTTTTTTTTTCTTTTTTTTTGAGGAATGAACTCCAGGAAATGAATTTCCCTCTTAAACCTGCTTCCATTGTGTCCCATAGATTCTGATATGTTGTGTGTGTATTATCTCTAAGAATTTTTTGATTTCCTCCTTTATATATTCTGTAACCTATTGATCATTCAGTAACATATTGCTCATTTTTCAGGTGATACAGGATTTTTCCTTCCTTCTTTTATCATTGATTTCCAGTTTCACTCCATTATGATCAGAAAAGATGCCTGGCATTATCTCCACACCTTTATATTTACTAAGAGTTGCCCTAAGGCATAATATATGGTCTATCTTTGAGTAGGATCCATGTGCTGCTGAGGAGAACGTGTATCCACTTGATGATGGTTGATATATTCTATATATGTCGGTTAAGTCTAGGTTATTGATTGTGTTTTTGAGTTCTATAGTTTTTTATTCAGCTTTTTTTTAGTGCTATTGGTAACCTTATACCTAAACCTAACCCTAACACTAGACCTAGACTTAAACCTTATCCTTATCTATCCTTAACTCTAGCCCTAGACCTAAAAAAACCTTAGCTCTAGCCCTAATAATTACACTTAGCCTAAATCCAAAAACTAACCCTTCCACTAGTCTTAACCCTAGTCCTAATTCTGTCTTTCCCATTAACCATAACCCTAAACTGAACACTGACCCTGACACTAACAGTAACCCTATCTCTAAACATCACCCTTACCCTAAACCTAACCTTAAAACTATACTTAGCTCTAACTTTAACCCTAAAACTAGCCCTAATCATAACAAAATTCCCTTATCATAATCTTAAACCTAACCCAAAAGTTAGTCCTAACCCTTGCCCTACCCTTAGCCCTAGCCATAATCATAGATCAAAACCTAACTCAAAATTTAATCCTAACCCGAAGGCTAAACCTAACCATTATAAATACATTTATATTTAGACTCTATGTCTATAGATGTTGGCTTCAATTATTATTTAGAATATAGTCATTAGTTTCATAAAAGGCATACCATTTCTCATGGTTTATAGAGAACTGAGGGTCAGGGGTAGGATACTATGTTAAGGGGGAAAAGAATGAGGGTATGTAATTATTCTAACTTACCAAATTTGGAAGAGAACTCTAATGACTAGAAAGGGTGAATTTATGAAAGAAGGTATAAATTCAAACTGCTTATCTGTATTCATAAAATTACCCAATGTATAAATAGTAAAATTTAGGAGGCTGAATGTGGATAGAGGGAGAAAGAAAAAAGAATAAAAATAACAAGGAAAGAAAGAGAGAGAGGGCGAAAGAAAATAAGAGCAAATAAAGATGTGGTGAGGTGGGGCCTATGCAATTCCTCTCAATTATACAATTCTAATGATTCAGTTCTGAAAGTCCAATTTCACAGAGTTCTTGGTTTCACATATGTTGAGGTTGTGAGGCCAAGAGGGGGAGGGTAGAGGAGAATGGATGAGAAGAGCAAGAAAAGAAATGTAAGAAAGAAAAAAAAAAGGCTCTCAGAACTCTTTTTTCTTTTCTTGCATTAGGTGGAGTTTTCTATTCCTAGCTTGAGTCTCTGTGCTCAGGGTGGTGGAGGTAGCCAGGGTGAGAGGGCTTGAGCTTCTACCTGGAACCTCCCTATTCTTGGTCTCTGAATTGGACACCAGGTGCCTGTACAGTTGCTGTTTTCATTCATAGCTATACCCCCCAAAAGCTTGTGTGAAAAATCTTGAGTTATCACAGCTGGAGGTAGGAGAGTTTGAAACCTGGTACCTGATAAGCTGCAGAACCCAGCTGGTAGCCATGGTCAGTGATAGATGGCGAGTTAGGTAAGAGTTACCTTTGTTTTTCAAATTTCTATGATACTGTGCAGGATTCATCTTTTTTTTTTTTTTTTTTTTTTTTTTTTTTTTTTTTTTTTGACTATACTCCAAAAGATTGGGCCTCCTACATAAAGGGTTTGCTTTCAGGAACAGTTTCAATTTTCCTGTTTCTCTACTTTTTTTATATGTAGGGGTAAATGAAATAAAGCTGGAAATCAAACAGGGTTTGGGCTAGCTGCCCAACACACTCCATCAATTTTCAGTGAGCATAATCTGGTGTTTTCCCTGGAAGTAGCCCTAAGATGAAGTAAAAAGTAGCAGCTTTATCTCTGGGTGCATTAGGAGCAAGCAGAAAACCCATATAATGAAAGAGCTTAAAATTTTTTTGGATGGATTAATTTAATACTGTACAGGATTCATCCTAGACCTATCCTTAGTAGGCTCCCCAAGTTTGTGCCTTCAAGGTTCAATGGTTCAGTGCCAGGAACATTTTGAAATTTTAGGTTTCACTTACTTAGGGCCTATAGGTGTGATTGCATTGGAGCTGGAAATCAAACAGTCTTGTTGCTAGCTGCATGAAACTTCACACACTCAATCAGCCCTCTGTGGGCACTCTTTGGATTTTCTTTGTGAAAGTACCTTAAGCTGAAGCATGAAAAACAATTTTATACATGAGCCCTTTGAGAAAAAAAAAAAAAAAAAAAAAAACAGAAAAAATATGAATGTACTAAAATACCTCCCCCAATTTTCATCAAATTTCTTTGACACTGAAAAAGATTCATCTGTGAAGTTGTGCCTCTAGGCTCCCCAAGTTTGGGACTTCTATGATCATAGGTACTCTAAACAGGTTAGAATTAGTTTAGGGTGGGGTTTGATATAGTGTTAGAGTGAGTTATGTTCAAATTCATTTGATACTTGGCATAATTTGTCTTTTACCTAGTCTTACTATTTTCCCCAGGTTTGGACCTTATCCCTTCAAATGGTTTGGTGTCAGGAACAGTTTGTATTTTAAGGTTTCCTTCATTTTGACCTATACGGGTAAATGAACATGGAACTTGAACTCAAACAGGGTTGGTGCTCGCTGCTTAAAACTGCACACACTCAATCAGTTCTATATGGGCACTGTGGTTTCTTCCTTGTGAAAGTTTCCCAAAGCTGAAGCATGCAAAAACATCTTTATCCAAAAGTACTGTTGGAGATAATAGGGAAATATACATGTACTGAACTACCTCCCCAAAATATTTGGTCAGATTTTCTTTGATAGTCCCTAAACCTAACAGAAAAACTAGCCCTAATCTGAGTCCTAACCCTAATGTAAACATAAACCTAAACCTAGTCCTAGTCCTAATCCTAACACTAAACCTAGCCCTAACACTAGCTCTAACTCTATCACTTACCCTAAGCCATACCCTATCCATAATGCTAACATTAGTCCTAATCCTAATCCATAGCCTAATCCAAAACCCTAACCCTATTACTAATGCTAACCCTAGCCCTCATTCTAGCTCTAACCCTAACTCAAATCATTACGCTAACACAAACCCTCAGTCTAAATCTGATCCTAACCTTAAACCAGACCCTAAAACTAGCTCTACCAGTAAACTTATACCTAAACCTAAGCCTAACACTAGCCCTAGACCTAAGCCTAATCCTCAATATAACCATAATACTAGGCCTAGACCAAAAAAAAAAAAAAAAAAAAAAAAAAAATGAGTCCTAGCCCTAACGTAATCCTTAACCTAAAGTGAACACTAACCCTATCCATTGACCTAAATCTAGTCCTAATTCTGGCTTTCACCGTAAACCTAACTCAACCTGAACACTGACCTTAACACTAACACTAAACCTAGCTCTAAACCTGAACCTAACCCAAAACCTAAAACTAACACTAGACATAGCCATAACCCTAACCCTAAAACTAGCTCTAATCAGAACCCTAGATCTTACATTACACATAGCCTTAATCCTGGGCCTCAACCTAACACAAAACCTGGCACTATTCTGAGACCTAATCCTACCCTAAAAATAACCATAATCCTAAATGTAGCCCTAACCCTAAACCTCACCTTATATATAACCCTAGTTCAAAGCCTAACCCTTAGCCTAAACAAAACCCTAGCCCATTTTGTAAACATAAACCTAACCCTAGCCCTAATCATAAACTTAATTCTAGTACTAACCCTAGCTCTAACCTAACATTACCCAAAAAATAACACTAAACCTAACCTTAATAATAACCCTAGCCCTAAACCTAAACTATCCATAACCCTAATCTTAAACCTAACCCTCGACTTAACCCTAAACCTAACCCTTGCCATAAACTTAACCCTAAACCATACCATAAATAAAAACTAAACCTACCCCTGAACCTAAATTTAACCATAACCTAAACTTAACCCTAAACCTAATCTTACATCTAATCCCATACATTACTCTAAAAAAGCTCTCTCCCTAATGAAAACCCTAGCTCTAACACCAACCCTAACC